>NC_081833.1:47519894-47632394 GCF_030867095.1 Alligator mississippiensis | reverse complement strand
CTGTTGAATAGGTAGGAATATGGGACTAGAAGGCACCTGTCCCCTGCTATCATGGTGATATACATTATGTGATATTGTTACTGTTTTCTGATTACCCCCAGTTAACTAAGTAACTTAGCAGCCTGACTCCTGTTTTCTAATGTGAGTTAGGTGCTTAAGAAAGTCAATTCCTGGCAAACTTAAAAAATGGACCAACAAACCTTAAAAATAGATTCTCCTTTAAAGGAGAAAAACATGGGAAACTGTGCCTTTTTCCCTTGCAGGCTGGCTGAGTTCTAGCCTGCAAGAGGCTGCTTGGGGCCCCCCATGCCTCACATGCCCACCCCCCGCCCACACACTGTAGGGCTAGGGCCTGAGGGTGGGGGGCAGTGGGTCAGGAGTGAGGGGCAATAGGTCAGGACTGGCCATCGATGTTAGAAATGGGTCCTCATTCAAAAAATGTTGAGAATCACTGCTCTAACCAACAACACTTATAGGTAAATAAAAATAAATATAAATAGTTGTTTACAATGAAGTCATACAAAAAATGGCAAAACTCACTTTTAAACTAGGATAGAAAACTAGCAGAGAATTAGCTTGGAGATTTGACCAGATCTAATGATAAATTTCTTTTCTGGCAGAAGATCCCCAAAATGGCCAAATGGGAGACAGAGTAAAATGCTTTGCTAGATGTATCATTCTAGCAAGAGAATTATAGTACATTAATTCTTTTCAAATGCCTTTGCTCATTCTTGTTTTGTTCAGCAGTCCCAAGCTGCTGCTTTACTGAAGCCTACACATTCATCCATGCACTTTATTAGGTATTGTAAGTGGCTACACCTGCAGTTTTAAACGACTTACACAAACATTATAATGGTTGTGATCAGTCAAAGAAAAGTTCAGGGTTCAAAGGTCACCCCATTGTAAATGGCAGTGAAAAGGTAAAGGATGATAGCTTGTTAATGTTATTTACTTCATTCAGATGAAAAACTTTCTCTCTGACTCTGTTGTCAAGACACTAACGTGGGCAATTCTGTGCATTGTCATTAGAATAGGGGTTAAATTATTCTGTTTTGTCATTAAGTGATCTTTGATTGGCAATCTATTGCACAATGGGTGATCATTAAGGGGAGGGTCATAAAACTGTTACACCATTTAAAAATGAATGGTGAATGAAGCCAGATATTTCCAAGACCCTTCTGCTGGAGAAACTGCAGCTGCTGGAGGATAGGCCTTAGAAATTAGCCCCTTTTTTTTAAAGATAACCCATTTAACCAGGTTTTTTAATTTTAATTTCCTCATTTCCTGATAAGTAGTAGTATATTTATAACTTTCAATAATACAATTCAATAAAATGAATAACATTCTATATAGGGGTGTGTGTGTGTATAATAATTATATACATACACACACACACACACACACACACACACATATATATATATAGAGAGAGAGAGAGAGAGAGAGAGAGAGAGTGCATATACTCTATTACTCCATCTCTATATACATGCTCCTATTCCCTCTCCCTCTCTACACATATACATATATACAAGTACTCTGTCTCTCTACATATATATACACATACACTCATATATAGTACTTTCTATATATACTTTATTACTCTCTCTATACATACATTCGTACTCATTCTCTCCCTCTACATCTATATATGTATATACAGTAAAAGCTATGTTAACCGGCACCTTACTACCTCACGTGTTCTATTAACTGGCATGCTGGCTTGTAAGGTAAAGTGAAACTGGAAGGGCCCACTGTGCCGCTTCCGGTTTCTCCTAGCCCCCACAGCCCGGGGCAAAGCAGCCTGCGCTGCCAAGCCCCCACAGTCCGGGGCGTAGCAGGCTGCGCAGGGCCCACCTCCCTGTTCCTCAGGGCCTGTGGGAGCGTTGGCAATGTGGCGGGAGGGTCGGCAATGGCACGGGTCACCGACACCCCAGACATGGCAGGAGAAGTGGTGGCGCGAATAGGCAAAGATGCCTCTTCGGGCCTCTCAATTAACCAGCATATTTTGTTATCTGGCACCCCTCATTCCCATGGGTGCTGGATAACAAAGCTTTTACTGTATACAGAGAGCAAGTGCATATACTCTATTACAGGCGGACAAGGTTCCTTGGTACTCTATTACTCTATTACTACTTTTACTTCCATAAATCCTTAATGCTCACCTTGAATTTATGGTCAAAGGAATCAGATTCTATTTTCCTTAAACATGCTGGGTGTTGCCAACTCTTATTACTTTATTGTGAGTATGAATTTATTTGGTGTTATGTTAGAAGCATTAGCGAATAGAAAAAAGACTTGTGACTTTTTTAATAGTAATACCTGTCCCATTTCATGGTGATACCCTATCCCAAGCTTTTTAAACTTTCCCAGCCTAAAGTCTTTTTGTTTCTTTAAAAAGTCAACATTGTTTATATTACAGCAATGGTAATTGTAGGCCAAACTAATTGTACAGTGCTAGCATAATTCCCTAAATATAAAATAAGAGGAAATCCTCATTTAAAATTGTTAGAAATCTTTCCACCATCTTTAATTGAAGTTCAATCAAGTCCTCACTCAGTAGCACCTGGCTTCATTATTTTTGCTTCTTTTTATTCCAATAGTAATTGATTTCTGCCTGTCTTGTAATCTCTGGGGACTTCAGAACAAGGCTTCCTAGTCTGTTGTCTACTCAGCCCCAGTCTGGCAGTAGTGGGAAATGCCAACATAACCTGTAACTGAAACTACCATTATAATTACTTGCTTAGTAATATGTCCACTGTCTTCTATGATTGAGACTGTGATCTGAGCTTGTCTTCTGTGTTACCAGTGACAGACTTGCTCTGTGGCATGGAAATAGGGAAGGTTAGTCATGTATTTCTTCTACTAGACCTAGTAATTAAAGATATGATTATTACAAGGTATGGTATAAATGGGCCATAAACAGCTCAGCTGTCACTTTGTCAGCTTGTGAATTAGAGCTTGCTCTTGATTCTGGCCATTTCTGCCATGTATCTCAAAATATATGTTTATGGCTTGCTCTTGCAAACACTTACACTTTTGTTTATTTAGTTCCATTGTCTTTACAAGGATACTGGCCCACTCTCCTCAGGCCCAGGTTAGAAAGTGGCTTGTTATGTTGGATCAGGGCTTGTGTTTTTAAAGCGGATATAAACTACAAACTGCTACAATGAAATTTGAACAAAGCAGTAGAAAAGGTGGGCTTGATTAAAATATTTTTCAAACTATGAGCTTTAAACTCGCACTTGTTAAATGTTACTTGCCCTTTTAGAAAACAACAGTTTGATTTCCTCCCCCCCCCCCCCCACTTTTTACTCTGACAAATATTGGTCTTGATGAGTGTTAAGGGACTAGCAAGACTGAACATCAAAGTCCTCATTATTAACAAGCCAGCTGTACTTCTCACCACACTTTCCCATCACACACAAACAAACCCAATCTTATCTGTAGGGACCACTGTCTCCAGAGACATAGAACAAGTTCTTCTCTATGCTAACTGTGCACAACAGTGTCAAATCATGTATAATGATTTTGTAATGTGAGCTAATGCCACCAGGAACTGGTAGATTGAGACTGCTTATTTCATTACACTTAATACTTGGATTGGAATAAAAATTTGGAGGCAAAGATAAAAGGCTATAATCACATACTTTATAAACCAATTCTCAGCTGGTGTTAATTGGGATAGCTCCACTGAAGTTCCACTGAAGTTCAGTCAGCTGGGGATCTGGCCTTAAGTGCATAAAACAACTTTGTGATTTATATGGGGTGCTACCAAAGACTAGGAGTACAGAGCACCTTTCACAGACCTGATTCTGATCTCATTATACCAGTGGAAACCAAGGATTAACTCCACAAAAATTGGACCTTTTTGGGGCAGAATTGGGCCCCTGACAAACAAACCAGTATTTGTAAAGATTACAGTACAATAAAACTTAGTCTATATACAGTATTTTATACAGCTGTAACTCAGCCATTTAGGAGGTTGTTTACTTATTTATTGATTTTAACCAAACAATTATGCTGAATCAGCTTCCTTGAGTAGAAACAGCTGTACAACTATAAAGGTGCTTATTCCCCTTGGCAGCGGGATGAAATCATTTTTGTAACACTATGAATGAATCTATGCTAGACTGTCATGTTGTTTAGCTGTTATTCCTATTTGTTGCTCCGTCTGCTACAAAGACTAGATGCTGCTGTGCCTATGATACCAGTACAACTAACATGGTAGTTTGGCTGTGTTAAGAAGCCTCTTGAGGGAGAGGCAATAGGTAAACTGTTAGAACAAATTTTCTTACCTTTCAGGTAAAAGAAAACGGAAGAAAAAAAAAATCTTAGACCCAAATATTCTACTGGTGTAGATGAACACAACTTTCATTGGCTGCAGCAGCATTGATCCTGTTTATACTAGCCAGACATTTAGCTCAGTTCATTTATTTATTTATGGGGCAGGCAGGAAGTGAGCAGAATGAATCTCTAGTTCATTTTAAAGTGTAATCTACCTGTAATCTAATGTATGATTTGGACACTAAATATTTCTAATGTATTTCTAGAGCTCTTCAGGATCAGGTTTGGGGTAAGAAAAGGAGGTAATCCACCTTCAAAAGTTAACAGTGAGTTAAACTGCTTTCCTGCAGTAAATTGTATTCAGCATTATGGGCTGTCCCACTGCCATAGTCTTCAGAAATGAGCAAGAGCTAATTATAAGTACATTAAATTCAAGACATGAAATGAAAAGAGACTCTTTACAAAGCAATAAAAAGCATCTAAAATAAAAATGTCCATTAAGTTTGTTTCCTCTTCTTTCTTATACAGACCAAATGATTTACTTTCATGATCTAATATATTTAAACTGGCTTGGTTGTAGGGGTCACAATCACTATGAGATGGGAGGAAAGACAATACTAATCAAAAGTAAAACATGCCACTTTTTCCTCTCAGTGCCGCTAATCTTAATTGAATCAATCTCTTGGCATATGGTGACAATGAAAGATTGCTCAAACTTGGGAGGCTAAGCTGGACAGAGACTCCAGAATAAAAAAAAAATCTTCCTCAATCATTAATTTGTTCATTCACTCCCATTTGCTTCCATTCTTCAAAGTCTCCGAAGATGAACCTCACACAACCTTCTTTTTCAGCAATCATTTTGAAATGTTCCTCCTAATATACTTGCATGTTTTTGAAGAAACTAATTTGCTTGAGATGAATCCAGCACAGATACTTATCTTTTCAAGTTTAGTTTCAGATTAATAAAAAGGTAGTATTTTGCTGCAGCATTATCAAGCTGAAATATTCTGTAAAAATGCAGAAGAGAATACTTTTAATGCTGACTGAAATTAATTCACATTTTGGAATGAAACTATAGCACATTAGAAGACATAGGGCAAGCCTACCTGGGATAGCCTTTAGTCAAGAATATTTCATAACCCATCCATAGATTAGCACAAGCCCTAATCAGGTGCAAATCTGGAGTGGAGGGAAGTAGTCCACACTATGGCTAGTTGCAATGCTAAAGCCTCCTTCAGATGTAGGCTGCACAAAATACACTGCCATCTGTAAAATGTGCAGGGAAGGGGTCAGGCAGAAAGTTGGTCATATCCTTCTATCTCTGCCATCTAGGATGGTATGTCTGGAGTGTGGCTTGGAGCAAACAGTCCTCTATACTTCTCCAGAACTCCTGGAACCATGTGCCTTATAAGGTGCTGACAGGCATAAAGTGCCATGAATTAAAGCAGCCCCCCATACCCAGCAGACATTTGCATATTGTGTTGTGGGTGGTGGAAATTGAGCTCCATTGTGGAGCTGATCGAATCAAGGAGCTTACCTGCAGCCTATCTCCCCTAGGTCCATCCCCCCTCCTCCCTCAACACTCTGGTGCTGCCGCCTGCAGGAAGGGAGGTGGGGAGAAGGGAGGTGGAGCAAGCTCCAGGCTGGGGTTTTCCCAGCCTGAGCTGGAGGGAGGAGTCTTGGGGAGGGGGGCTGCCAGGCATGGGGGACTTCAATCCACCTGGCCCCCTTCCAGCTCAGGCTGGGCAAACCCCAGCTGGCAGCTCATTCCCCCTCTTCTCTCCCTCCTCCCTTCCTGTAGACAGAACCAGGGGTAAGGCTGGGCTGCATTAGGTCAGCCCCAATTGCACAATGGATTGACCCTAGGGAACAGAAGTTCCCTAAGGCACTCCACAGTTGGGTGCCTTCATCTGATCCCTCATTCAATGAGGGTTAATTTGTCATATGATTGGCCATTTTTAAAATACTCTGCAGCCATGCACTTGTCATGGCACAGCTGTAGAACACTTTCAGTGGGCTGATCGTACAACAAATATAACTTCTGTCTGTGCCCACAGTCATACAGTACAACTCCCGCTCTAACATGGGCAATAGATGGATTAAGTCATAGTCTTAATTACATGGTCATGACTTAGAACCCTTTGAAGTCCATAGAAAGACTTCTATAGATTTTTTGGGCTTTACCTTGAGAATTGTATACCTTGTGTATATTAAATAAAAATTATTTTTACTATTTTATTACTTTTTGCGAACAATCAAATAAAACAGGCCAGTCTCCCAATATCTCGAGCTACAAGTAGGGCTGCAATTCTTAAACTAAGCCTTAAATGTTGCATTTGTCGCCAAGCCGTGGTCACAATTAAAGATATATACTTTTGTTTTCTTAGTACCAAAGATTGTGTGAGCACTTACTGCAGTAGCCAATAACTACTGTCAGCTGCACTTTTTGCATTTACAGTTATTTGTGTTTCCTGCTATGGTAAAATTAAACTCTGGTCCCAAAGTAAACTCTGAGGGGGTAGAGGGATCTGTCTGTAAAAAATCTTTTGGTAGGATGAAGGCCTTACAGTCTAGGATGAGGAAGCGCTTAAATATATAACCAATTTAGTTTCATTCTAAATAATAAATCGTTCAAATAGTGTTGATTAGACTATGAAGTATTTGGAGAAAGATTTTGATGACCATCACACACTTTATGTTATCCATTAGGGGCCCATACAATATAAAACATTGCTAGATTGCACATTAATAAGATACTAATTATATGCAATTAAATGCTAGTTGACAATGAAAAGCAGATTTACTGGTAATTGCAATACAAATCTTCAACACACTGGTTGAATCACACTAACTATGTAATCATTTCTGCTAAACAATTAACATCTAACCTAAACTCCTTAGATGTATCTGGGTGTATAAAACAATTTACTTACTTGCCCAGCAAATGTATTCCCTGCGTAAAGCTGCTCAATTGTATTATTCCATTTGATTTGGTTTTGTGCAGACAGAGTTGCTCCCTTAAGGGAGTTCTGCTCCTAAGTGTGTCCTTGGGGAACCGTTGAACTGTAGAACCAGAACTTCTTCCAAAAGAAAGGAAGTCACATTTCACTTTTTAGTATGCCCTTCTTTTTTTTTTTTTTCAAGAAGAATTCCCATATAATTCACAGAAATAAGTGGGGAAAAACCCCAAACAAAATATTTTTGCTTTAGTAGACCAAGTGTGTGTCATTCAAAAAATACCTGAGAATTTCAGGAGGAACAAACAAACCTTTCAGTTGATAAAAATATGATAAATTATTTCATTTCACACTTAAATCAAGGCAGCACACTTTGTAAGACCTCTTACTAGAGACTAAAATATCTTAAAGTGCTTTTTTGTTTTATTTTGATGTACATCTTTATAGAGGAATAATTAACATTTAGCAAATTGATGATGTTAAAGTTGTTCGCATTATTCTGAAAGTAATTCATGTGCACATAGCTCTGTATTATATTGATCATTTAAATGAGTGTAATTTTAATATTTTGATGACAGTTTTAAGATTCTACCAAGCAGTGATAAAGCTAGCAGTTATACTATGTGATAATTCTGCTTTTCATTATAATGCAGAGTTTCTCCATACTAAATCAGGCCAAGATGCAAGCTAATACCCATGGGCAAAATTCATTCATTATGCATGTACATTATTCCTAAAATTATTGATAATACTTTTCATAATAGTTATTTTACATATATTAACTCTTGCAGCTATATTAGTATTAAAGATACCTTTATTAATCTTGAATATTTTGCTGAATAATATATGGGGTCTCAGAGGCTCTTAAGGTTTTCCTGAGTTAAAAGCTACTATTATCTATAATGCTGTAAACCAGTTGTTTAATTATAAACAGGGTGCTGAGGTGCTGTATTTTTATCTGGTGTTGCTTATTTAAATATCTATGCATTTGTGTCATGCTACACAGGGGTAAGGAAAAAAAAAAGCAATAACAATAATAACAATAAAAAGCCAACCCAGGCAGTCTGAAAGAATAAACAACTTGCATTATTTAGCAAGCAAATAGGCACTTTTCCCTGTAGTTATTATACTTATTGTACAGCTTGTTTGATGGTAATACGATTTGGAATAAAGGTTCTACAATAATGTAGTATATCAATACTTCTGAAGTTAGAGAAAGATGCCTCAGATATAGTTGTTACACTTAATTTTGCTCAAGAGGCTGAGGAGAAGGGACCAGGTGGCTCTATGATGATGCATCTGTAGCTTGCTGATGGCAACCTCTTCCCCAGTGAGAATTAGGGTAGACATCTTATATAGCTGCTCTCATTCATACAGCTGCCTCCCAGGGCTTGCCTGTACTGTGAGTCCCAGTGAGGATGGGACTGAGTCCTCTCACGTGTTCCAGACCTGAAAGTTTGCCAAGGAGATTGATTTGGGCTCATTCCCAGTGCCTGCTTTTGAGCCTTCAGTCTCTGGTAAGTCTGAGAGTGACCCTACAGATAAGTTTGGAGTAGCCTTACTGCTAAACTTCCAGTTCTGGAGGATGTCAGTTGGCTCATGTAAACAGGGTGTTTTCAGTCTAATCCTTCCCTGGATTTGTGCCCAATGACATGTAGACAAGCCTCAATTGGCCATTCTAACAGACTGGAATCACTGGGCTATCATGGTGCCATGATGACTTGGCTGGGCATTTTCATCAAAGGCCTTGCCAAGGGAAGCATGATGAAGGTCCTCTTACAGCAATTCTCTTACTATAGAGAGAGATTTCTCTTAGGGGGATTAATCACCAGAAAGTGAACAAGTGGTTCAACTGATTCACTAGAGTGGGGCCAAGGATCTGGCCCAGAAACCTGAATCTGACCTTCCTGACAATGAAGCAGGGCAGAAGTGTTAGCTGAAGCCAATACCATTTCACCATAAGTTCATTCAGAAATGCAAAAGCTATTGCAAAGGCTGTTGTAGGCTGTTGCCTGTGAAAGCTTATGCACTTCTGAACAAGTTAGTCTCTAAGGTGCCACCCTGCCCTGCCTTCTGCCTTTATAGCTTTGGAAATACAGAGTGACAAAGTAGTGTAAATAAGGAGAAGGAAGGGGTGGCAGGCCTAGGTGCCAACTTGGGGAAGGGCAGCATAAAAACTGCCCTCCCCACAACCAGCCAGGGCAGCCCAGCAGCTAGCTCTTCCCCTTGCTGCCCTGCTGCACCTCTGGATATGGAGACAACTGCTAGGGATTAAAGCTTGTCGCATAGTTTTCCTTCGATTCACAGATTAGACAAATCACCCACAGACACGCATGGGAAAAATCACAGCCATGATGTCCATTGGTATCTGGGATCCCATAACAGTTTTTAGCTGTAGGAGCTAATGCTGCATATGACCTGGCAATGACATTAGAGACTGCAAATTCCCTGCGTGTGCATGAGCCAAACTCTTTAGCTAATCATCATCTTGTGAACTCTGGCCACAAGGAAGGGCAACTCAGCAGCTGGAAAGGCAGAAAAAAGACTAAATATCAGTGGACACAAATAATGCCTGCTCCCTGTATGAGTGAACAGAAAAAGAAAAACAGCTGTATCTTTTCTATCTCTCTTATACTAAAGGGCTTCTGAGGGGGTCTATCCAGGGGCAGTCCTGGCTTTTGTAAGGCCTGTGCTGGGAGAATTCTTCCCTGGAGGGCTATAGAGTTTTATGGCCCTGTATACTGGTACAGGGCCATAAAAGGGAAGGAGTCTCCTCCTACTTTATCTATATCTATATCTATCCTTTCTAAATAAATAAAAAAGTACTGTGAAAATGAAACAAAAATATGCAATTATCTCAAATGACCAAATAAACCTGGGAAAAGGCCTGATGCACTCATGAATTTTGTTCTGTTCTCACTGTAAGAAGTGTTCTCTTTTGGGAATAGGTTCAGAGACTTGGATTTTTGTGCTTCACTAATTGTAATAAATAAATCTGAATAAATCCAAGCTTCAATAAGGAGGACTGAATCAAACCCACTTAGTTTTTTCTACTGAAAATATCCTGGCATTAAAAGGCTTAGCATGTTGGGCTCTCTGTTTAACAATGAGGTGAAAAACTGTGCAGAATTCTGCAGCAACTGAAAAATGCTAGAAGCTGTTCTGTAGCTTTTCTTCAGGAGATATTTGAAGTCATACACTCAGACTTTCTCTCCACATGACTAATCCACTCTCCTGTGACCTATCTTTAGTTTGATATTGGATCAGGAACAGAAACTGTAGCTTCAGTTGACCCCAAACATTTAGTTACATTAATCACAAGGTGTTTTTGGACTCTGAGCATACGCTTTCTTCTTGAGACATTGATCAAACAGTCTACAGGTATCAGTACATCGAAGCACATTAATCATCGTGTGCATTATCAGGTCCACCAGTAGAATATGTAAATGTGATTCCTGTCAGTGATAAGGGAAAGCAGAATTTATTCTTTAAAATGTCCATCTGGAGCTGTTGATATAATCTTACCTAAGACAATAGGTTGTAAAGATACATCTTAGCATTACTGGTGCAGTGCTGTCAATGGACATAAAGTAAAAGTAAATTAAAGCTAAAAAGAAAAAAAGAGAGCAGTTATACTTCATTCACTTGTGGGATTTGCTGTTCTGCTGCATAGTGGAGATGTTTTCTGCTTAATAAAACAGTGCAGTTTTTATGAATGCTCTTATAATTGTTCTGTAACCAAAGAAGCTTTGCTTAAGAGCACTGCTGTTCTTCTTCCTGCTTCAGTGCTCTTGCCCTAGAATACACCAGTGATATACTTGCCTTGTGGCTAAGGATGTGATATTCATACTTACTGTAAAACTCTGAGGCAATGGCTCACCTTCACAGATGGCTTACTCTCCGTCATATTAATGAAGCTGCCTGAGTTAGAGTTGCAACATGTCTCTTGCTGAAAGCATTTTACATCTCCTCCTTTTTACAACATTAACTGAAACATTCTTTCTTTACAATCAACAAAACTTCACTCATTATTTTAGCATCCTGGACCCTATTTAGGCACCATGCCAATTAGGCAAATGTACAGATACAAATATTTTGCCTGAATGGGTGTGCCTGAGTAGTAGCTAATGCTCCTACTGCCCTCGTGAAGATTAATTCTGACAGGAGCAAGAATAATTTGGGTGTGTTTGCTTTATAGAGTCTTTGCTGGGGGGAGGGATTAGATATGGGACCAAAGGGGTGGCTGGGGAGAACATAAATACAGATCATGCCCTTGACTCCTATTTCCCTTCCCTTTGGACCCTTACCTGCTAGCCTGTTATAAAAAGCTGCAGAGCTGGAATATGTGCTGCATTCTGTCTCAAGGTCCCTCTTCTGGGATTGGACTTTCTTGAAGAATTTGGCCCCTGAAATTTGAAATAAAGGAATTAATTGGAAATTAATTAGTTAGGATTGATCAGTACACAAACAGAAAAAGCAAAACTCATTTTGGGTCTGATACTGCCTCCACTTAAGTGGGTGGGAAACTTTCCGCTAATGTTGAAGGATCAGGCTCTTTCTTTACTTTGATGAGCTTGATCTTGCCAGCCTGACTCACCCTGAGTCACCCAGGACTCCATAATTTCAAGGGTACCCTGTGGGGAGTTGGATCCTATTCATTGTGGATAAGGGTTGGGTCTTGTTATAAAGTACAGTAAAAAATAGTCCTTGGTTAATTCTTTAACCAAGATTTCATTATGCTGTAATAACAATCAAGGAGGCATTTTAACTATAAACTCCCTGTCTTCAAAATATTAGCTGTTGGGTTTACAGATTTCTTTTGGTTTTCAGCCCAGAATGGGCTGTCCATATTGAGTTTGGTAGAATCCCAGCCTGTATCGTCCCCCTCTTAAGCTCAGTGAGAAAGGATACTCTATGCATTTTCCTCACCACCAAAGTAGAAAGGAGACTAAGTTAGTTCCATATCACTGCAGCATCCTAGAGATGTCACATGGCTCCTCAATATAATATAAGGGCTGTGTATGAGGCAGAAATTGAGCAGGTGAGGTTAGAAGTATGTAGATCTAGTGGTTTGGGGATGCATATTCCCCTTTCTCTGCCAACCAGATTTCTGGGTAAGATAATATGGCTCCACACTTCTCCACAGAAACACCATGGAGATTTCTGACAGAAGTGCAGCTCCCAGCTGTAACTCAGAACCCCAGCGCAAACAGAAGTTCACTGTTGGTTCCGGGGGGTGGATTTTGGTGCAGGCTGGGAGCCTGTAGCCAGGTTCCCATAACAATGGCCAGACTCTCTGCCAGTGCTCGCTGTTCTCAGAATGGGAGGGGGAAAGGCAGCGGAGGGATCTTGTTCTTGGGGCTCCCCAGCTGGTGCTAAAGGGTGGATGGGTGAATTGGAGCCCCTCAACTTCGGGGGGGGGAGGGTGAAAAAACCTCAGACTGAACTTTCTCCACTCCCTTTCCTAGGGCTGCCATATTTTAAGTTCAACAAAAAAGACAACTGTGGTGCATGGGGGGCGGATGACTGGAGGGGGGGAAGGGCAGTGATATGCTGGTGCTCTGCCCCTGCCCATTCTGTTGCCCTTCACTCCGGAGCCACAACCCCCCGCCCCAGCCCTGCTGCTGCCCCTCAGTCCCAACCCATAGACCCCAGTCCTGCCAGTGTCCCTCACTTCTAAACCACAGTACCCTGCCACCTGGACCATGCTGGTGCCCCTCATTTCCAACCCAAAGCCCCCCATCCCTGCTGGTGCTCCTCACTCCTGACCTGCAGCCTCCTTGTCCCTGCTGGTGCCCCTCATTCCCCACCCACAGCTCCCTGCTCCTCCCAGCTCTGCTGGAGGATCCCCAGCTGCCCCTGCCCTGCCCTGCCTGGGCTGGAGTGTAGTGGCTCTGAGTGAATCTGGCCCTGGCGCAGGCTGGAGGGAAGAGGAAGGGAGGCTTGTGGCACTCATCATTACCCTGGGCTGGGGATGCCATGCCATGCCAGCAGGCCTGGCCTGGCTACCCCCCTCCTCCGGGCAGCATCTCCTGGGTGCTCCGCCCCTGTGCTGCCAGCCCAGCCATGGAGTCCCCGCTACCCTCAAAAGGCCTCCCTGCCTCCTTCCCCACTAGAGGGGCAGGTAATCCCCTTGTCTCCTCCCAATTCTGCCCCAGCCCCAGCTCCCCAACCCAGACTTAGTTTCCTGCAGCTCCCAGGGTGTGCATGGACACAGGTGGTGCTCCCTGCCTACAATCACTCCTCCGCTTGCTCCCACCAGTGGAGCAAAGCAAATACCTGGACATTTGGTCAGATTTGAAAAACCCACCTGGATGGAGATTGGAGAATTAAAAAAGAGGACATGTCCAGGAAAACCTGGATGTATGGTAACCATAACTTTCCTCTCCTCCCATGCTGAAAACAGTGACAGGCTGGGAGCTCTGCAAACACATTACAAAAGACACTACAGTTTGAAACGTTTTTATCTGATACCTCATGCAATGAGGAGTTAGATTTTCACCCAGTCAGCCATTTTTTAATCTGTCTGAAGCCATGCACTTGTGTTTGGTCACAGCTATAAACTGCTTTCTGTGGCCAGATTGGGTGAAAATTGTCACTTCTGTCTGCACCCTTTTTAGAGACTAACATGGTCAGTCCAATGCTGGAGTGTTACAAGCTGTGCCAGCATTTTAGCTACTCTTCCTGAAAATCCATGTGGAAGGTGTTCACTGAAGGGAAGTAGAACCTGGGAACAAGTTTCAACAATTTTTCTAGTCCCTTCTGACTACTGTCTCCTGCTCCATGGGGCAGGATAATGAAGATGCAGCCATAGTGGGGCTCAGGGATATTAGGGGCAACAATGATCTACTACTATCCCACTTCTGCTCCACAGACAGAATTCACACAAGCTTTTGTGGTCTCTCCACAGGGAAGGAGGAGGAATGATCAGGAACTATGCTATCACAGTATTTAAATGTACAAGAGTTAGGGAAAATCAAAGACAACTTTTCAAAAGTCATTATAATTTTTCTACAAAGACAAATACATAATTAATAGCATGTACATGATGCTGTGTCTGATACACACAAAGGAGATAATTTACAATTGTTGCTATAGGGAAAAATGTTTGAATGTCCTTAGTTTTTCATGTTTAAATTCATCATACATTGTATTTATATTTCTTAGTTAAATTTACAAATACTTTACTAGTGCTTTATCAAAGACCAATTACTTATTTCTGCTTGTTTCAATACTTTGTTACATTGCATATCAAAAATGTCTTAGGAATACATAACATACCAGTTGACAACATCTCAGCATTATTCTTCAAATGGTGCTTAGCTGTAGGATTTGAAAGTACATCTATATCTCTATTTAGGGTGGGACCTGGGAGCATTCTTCATCAGGAAATCTCCCTGCCAATTCGTTTCTTTTCCTGTTCTTGGATCTCCTTGTGCAGATTTAGCACACCACAGTGAAGAAATGTTTGATCTCAGGCCCTGACAGGAATGGATCCAGAGGAGGTTTGATGGGGCAGTCACACACCCTTTTTGGCTCATCTGCAGCGAGCTCTCAAAGATCACCAATGTATCAGCGCAGCTCCACTGGAAGCACTGCAGGTGCTGGGAGTTCTGTAAGCTCACTGGTGAGTCAGGGTGGGATCTTTCCAGAGTTCCTGCTTGCACACACCTCTGGAGTCCAGGGGGTGAGTGCTGTTGATGTTTTCTCTTCCCTTCCCACCCCTTGCTGAATTCAGAAGCAGGGGAAAAAAGGGACAAATGATGCTTGTGCTCAACTCCTGGTCTCCAGAGCTATGTGCATGCAGGGGCTCTGAGCGGACCCTGCGCCAACCAGCCAGTGAACTCATAGAACTCACAGCACATGAGGGGTTTCCAGCAGAAGCTCCACTGATTTTTACCTGTGATCTCTGAGAGCTCACTGGCTTCCAGGATCATGGTGTGCCAAACAGATGAAGCAGGTATGACCAGAATCCCTTTGGCACAATCCTGGATCCACCTATAGGTCTTGATGGTCCAGAGCACTGCTGGTGGTGAACTAAACATTTTCATAATGAGGTTGCAGGTTTCCATCTGGATTAGGCCTGGGAGTACAGCTAGGTAGCTGTATAGACATACCCTACATTGTCAGGCATAAAAAGTGTCCCAGTCTGGAAGATGGTGAATGCCTTCAACCATCATTGATTGAGAGAGGGGGAAAGGACACTCAGGAATCCTCAACGAACACTCAGTACATGGCTGAACAGAGACTAACTTTGTAGATAAGGCTACAAAATGATGTTTTTGGCCTTCAAATGTTAGAACAACTGAGCCATTCTCAGCACTCACATCACATAGAACAGAGCTATGCCATGAAGCAGAAGCCTTAATCTGTTTCTAGGGGTAGAGAGAGACATTAGCCAAGAAGAGAGAGAGTTTCCACAGGTAAAATAACCTCTGTATAAGCTGCGCTGCAGTAACATCTCATAAGCAACCACTTGCTTTGTTACTGATAGCTGGAAATGACAAGCAAAGCTATTTTTATGTGTTGTACACAGTGTACTTGTTTTCTGTCCCTTCATCTGCCCCCTCCCCTTCTTTGTTGCATCTGTTTAAAGAAACATAATATCACTTTGGAACATTTAAGAGTTTCTATAATAAAACAAAGGGGGTTATGTCACAATCACTTATTTTCTAAGGTGTAATCAACTAAATGACAAAAATAGCTGATTATAGCAGCAAGTTCAGGCTACTGGATTAAAGGGGAAGTCAGCATTTCCATTATAAACCTCATTATTGAGGGGTTTACAGCTAGGTTGTAAAACAAAAGTGCTCTAGGCTGAAATGTGGCATTCATTGTCTCAACTCCGGAATTATTTATATATTTTCCCAATTTGATTTAAAATACTTTAAGTATTCTGATTTTTCTCTCATTTTGAAACCCAATCAACCAATCACCTGCCCTGGGGAAAAGACTACAGGAGTAGGGAGAACATTTTAGAAAGAATCTGTGGCTGTGCATGGTGGGAGGGGATACTCTGAATTACAGTACAAATTTGTCAATGCCAAATAAAAATCTCTTTCCATGTCTTGAAAGATCTCTGTGACATACAATCTGGGTGACTTTTAGATGACCACAGGTTATGCACGGAGAAGACCAGCAATGCATCATGTCTTCCTTGTTCCTTGGGTTTTGATAGGGCCAGGGGTGGATCCAGGATTTTGTAAAGGATGATGTGTAGATGAGGCAATGGGCATTGCAGGGGTGGTTGCACTCTGACTCCCAGCTCCCACCTGCACCAGGATGGGCAGATTGCTTCATGGGAGCAGCAGGCAGGGACTTTTTTAAAGTCCCCCAATCAGGTAAGAATATTTTCTCTCCTCTCTCAGAACCCTTATTCCCCCTTCTCCCTCACGCTCAGTGGCATGTCCCCCTCCTCTCCTCTCCTCTCTCCCACCCTTGCTCCCCTCCCCTCCCCCTACCCCCCACTGCTGTCACTGTCCTCCCATTCCCTGGCTGATCCAGGGGCTTAGGAGGGAGGCTCCTTCCCTGCTCCTGATGTGCTGCACAGGGAGCCAGGCTCAGCCAAGAAAAGCAGCAGGAGTGGGCAGGTTCCCCCTCCCTGAGCTGGTCCCAGGCTGGCAGTGAACACCCAAGGGCCAAGCAGACAGGAGAAACCAGCCTCACTGCTACTGCTATAGCCATCCCTGGATGAGCATGGCTGGAGCAGCTCTGAAGCCACCAACGCCAAAGACAGCTGGGGGCAGGTTGGGGAGGGGAGATGCTGCTGAGCATGGAGGGGAAGGGTGGAGTGGAATTCTTACTTGCTTTGGGGACTTAGTAAAAGTCGTTGATTGCTGCTTCTGCAGCTTCAACTGTGACTGCCAGCACATTCCCCTCTGGGTGGGGCTCATTATCTCTAAGATGGTTAACTGTTCCCAAATTTTAAGTCTAGCACTACCATTAGGACTTGTTTCTAAACTTGATATGTAGTAAATTGGATCAGGGCACAGCAGTCTGCTCAATACTGGTCTTCTTATGGTACTGTAAGAATCTTTCCTTTGCTTATAGGAACACACTGTTTATTTTAGTTTAATTTAATCTCTTTTTGCTCAGGATAGATTACTGAAATCTTCAGAGATTCCCTTCAAGGGTTGCAAGTGGCACATAGTTTGGGGATTTACTCAAAGATTCAAAGAATAGAACTCAACCCCAGTAGATTAAGTGCAAAGAAGTGAAAAAATATTAGTGCACTATCAAGGCTGAACAATACAAGTAGTGAGTCAGATGAACTGCAAATATTGTACCTTCTGTTATATGTAGGATAAGGGGTTTAAAGCATGTGAGTTCACATTTTCATTTAATTTTCATTTTTATAAGGAAACTGGATTTTGTCATGCCTCTTCTTTCCATTGGGATTAAAGCAATGGCACTGCAATAGAGAATTAAGGCCTTGATACTGAATTATGCATATGCTTAACTTTTCAGATGCAAGCAGTCCCTTTGATTTCAGTGGAACTACTCTTATGCTTAATGCTAAGCAAGTGTTTAAGTATAGACAGGATCAAGGCCTTATTTTCTGTAACACCTTTGAAGTAGAGGGAACTGTTGATCTTACAATATGTTAGAGATTTATTAATTTATCATGTTCGCACTATACCTTGTGCTTTGCCATTTTGAACTGATTGTAGGACATCCTGCATTTTGGAAAATTCTGTGGCAAGTTAAATATCATTTATCCGTTGCTGAACTTTGGAGACATTTTGAGAAAATGTCTACATTTAATTTCTCTTAACTCCCTGTTCTTCTGCACATACATTTTGTCACAATATAGCACATGGTGTAGGCATTCTTTTACAACCTCCATGCTTTTAAAATATTGTAGATTGTTTTATGATCTTTATCACTCTGGATACCTGCTGTTGCTTTGATTGGCAAGCTGAGAATTTAGTGGCCTTAAAAACATATATGTACATTAAAAATATTTTTGAATGATTTAGCTTTGTGGTGAGAAAATATAAGGGATAAGCTCTCTCTTATAAAGGGAAACTTAAAGGAGGAATATTAAGGGATATATAGGAAGGGTGGTGAGGCATCTTCATCAGAAAAGACCTGTTTCATAGTAGGAGACATAGTTTATAAAGGATTATGAGCTTCATTCCTTTTATTAGGATTTTTATTTGTGCATATTAGAGGAAGGTACATAATAACTGACCCACACTTATTGCAATTGCTAGGCAAGTCTGTTTACTCAATTATCTGAGGGCATCTTTATGGTATGCTTGGGTAGCTGTGTGGGTTGGGTGCTTCAGTACAAGTTCACCGTTAATTATAGATTTCCCTTTCTGCTAAATAACAAAATAATTCCAGAATATGGCTGCCTGTAAGTGATTCCAGTGCTGACTTTCCAATGCCTCTTTTGTTGGCTGAATTGGACTTTGGGTCTTGACTGCCTTTCTGTTTGGCTGCTCTGTTGGAAGGGGAAACGCCTGCAGACCCGATGTGAGAGCAGATTGTTGATGAGCTGTCTCGTGCCCTTTTGGTTTTAGTTTTCTGTGGATTTAACTCAACTGGAATGAACACAGTCGCTTTCATGTCTGCAAAAAGAGGGTTATGTGCAAATTCCTCATTAGATTCCAATCAAGAACCCTTTGGGAAGAAAAATCAGGTATTTCACCAGGCTTCTTATCGAAGTGTTCTGAAAATAAACTTGCTGGTCAAAGAGTCATTTGCCTGCAGTCTGCTGCTTGTGTGCCCACTAACCCTCCTGGTTTATCCATTGACTGCTTGCCATGCAAAAGAGATTGACAAATCATGCATTTTTAGTGTGCAACCATGTAAACCATTTCTTTGAGAACATGTCCCTTGGGCTACAGCCTGTAGTCTCAAGTCAAAAGATCCTCCTTTCCTGAATATATGCAGAATAAAACCTATCACCATTCAAGAATGTCAGATTGTTGGGGTGGGGGTGAGGAAGGAGGAAGTTGATTTTGACTGACAAGCCCCTTAGTTTCTGATGTGGCTTCCACACTTTGAAATATTCAAGACTCCATATGTTACAAAAAACCCACTGAATACCACGTATAACATTGACTTTATCATTCTTTAATCTCAGTTTAATTGCTGTGGTCATATTACCCCACACTTAATAACCCACAGCTTGGTATATTATTTAATATCGTTGACACATACTTTGTTTTAAATGTCAGTGCTGGTAAAGCCCTGGAGTTGGCAATGTTGTGCATGATAGATGGCAGAAGAGATGGATCATCTGTTCTTTGTCTGTGCTGTTGGTATGTTGGCTGCAACTTTTTCAACTGTGACACTAGGCTGGTGCCAAACCCAAAGCTACTGAATGGGTAACATTATCCCTTGTATCTGATGTTCATAGCTAATCATTCTTGATTTCTTTGGCTGTTTTTACAGGAATGTGTAATATTATATCACCCAAGTTAGAGTGGTGAACTAGTGTTGTTTCAAATGGGCTGATTTAATTATTTCAGCACCCAGTGGCACCTTTGTTATTAAAGGATTTTCACAAAGCAGTACATAGTCTAATTATGTATTTACACTCGAGACTGTAACAGCATCTGCTGGGTAAATAATATACATTTGTAAAATGGTCTAGCTACTAATTTACACAGCCGACCACTGAGACATTGAAAGGCTTTGCATTCTATCATGTCAGCTCTCATACACTTCCAAGTGTTTCTCCTGTCTCTTCACTACTGTTCAGAAAACAATGGAAATTGCATACCAAAAAGTGAAAACCTCTTCTAAAAAACAGCAATGTCTGTCTGGAATCTGTGAATTCAGGGTAAAGGCCGAAACTCCAGCCAGACTGCCCTCTTGTAGGAGCACAAAAGAAGCGCTATATCGCCTCTATTTCCAAGGCCTTCATTTACATAAACACAGGAGTACAGTGCACAACTTAAAAGGGAAACTCACATTTTCATTATGGATTTCTGGCTTTGGATTTCCTAGTGCAAATCTGCCTTACAGCTAGCTCAAATGGCCTTCAGAACATTTGCCCTGAATAGCAAATCTTTGGTTGGCATCTAGCTGCCTTAGCAGCTCAAATGCCAAGCCTTCCTCGAAGCTTGTGTTAGGGCCACAACAGTGGATGGTCCCTACACATGGGTAATCCCTGGATATCATTTCAGGAGTAAGTACAAGTAACATCATGCTAGAGAGCTATAGCTGTCATCCAGACAGTGATTCATCTGAAGATAGCTTATGATCTGCATTGAGAACTTATCTTAGGATCTGGCGGGGCCTCTGTGGCCTTGGCGGGGAGTGGGAGTTCCCTCACCTGTCTCACGTGTGCCCACCTTCAGGCCCTGGAGGGGCAGGTGAGGGAACTCCAGGTGGAGATCAGCAGGCTGAGGGGAATCAGGGCCGCCGAAGATGAAATTGACGGGTCAAGTACGTAGTGGAGAAGCAACCCGGGAGGGACCCGATGCAGTGGTATGGCAGACAGTTACCACCAGGGCCAGGGCTACTTATGCTGCCACAGTGTTGGCCCCCCCTGTACAACTGGAGAACAGGTATGAGACCCTGGCAGCATCAAAGGAGGAGGAGGCAGGTGAGGATAACTCCAGAGGAGCTGATGCCACTCCATGCATGGTGCAGATTGAGTAATGCCAGAACACCCAGAGCAAGAGATGCCGGGTCCTTGTCATGAGTGACTCCCTCCTGAGATGAACAGAGGGACCCATCTGTCACCTGGATCCCATGGCACGTGAGGTTTCCTTCATGCCCAGAGCTCAGATTCGGGACATCACGGTGATGATCCCAGACCTCATCTGGTACTCTAATCACTACCCCTTGGTCCTCATCCATGAGGGCACTAATGATGCGGCCAGGAGTAATGCTGGGGGCCAAGCTTAGGGAGACAGGAACACAGGTGATTTTCTCATCTGTTCTTCCAGTGAGCAGATGCAGACGGCACCACAAGGCCGGCATCGGAGAGGTCAACTGGCAGCTTCAGAGCTGGTGTTACCAGGCGGGCTTTGGATTCTTTGACCATGACCCACACTTCTGTGCAGGAGACATGCTAGGGCAGGATGGGCTGCACCTCTACCCAAAAGGTAATGTGTTTTCTCTTCCAGGTTGGCTGATCTCTTATGGTGAGCTTTAAGCTAGGTTCATCGGAGGATTGGGATGCAAACGTGCAGGAGGACACTTTGACATCAAGCCAGGTGATGCAAGTGGGAACAACCCAGGTAAGTGACAAGGGCCCAGGCAAGCTTAGGAACAAGAGAGCACCATGAACACCCATAGGAAGTCTTAATTGCCTCTACACAAATGCTAGAAGTATGGGGAATAAGCAGGAAGAACTCGCCCTACTGGTAGCTAGCAAAAACCCAGACCTGGTTGGGTTTACAGAAACTTGGTGGGATTCTACCCATGACTGGGCAGTAGACATCAAGGGCTATAGGCTGCATAGACAAGATAGAGTAGGAAGAAAAGTGCGGGGTAGCACTCTGTGTTACAGAGCAGCATATGTCCTCCATGATCATGATGGGCTCAGAAGAAGGGCAAACTGAGGTGCTCTGGGTTAGAATGCAAGGGGGCTGTGGGGAAAGGGACTTGATCGTGGGCATCTCACCAGAGGGATGAGCTGGACCTAGAATTTTCAGGTCAGCTCATGGAGGCTGTAAGGACAAGGGATGTGGTTGTCATGGGTGACCTAAGCTACCCAGACATCTGCTGGGAGGATCAGTCAGCCAGGTCTGAATGCTCACATAGGTTTTTAGCCTAGATACAGGACCTCCACCTAACCCAGGAGGTACATAATCCCACCAGAGGAAATGCCTTGCTGGACTTGGTCCTTGCCACAGGTGATGACCTGGTGAGGGATCTGCAGGTGCTCGACTACCTAGGGGTTAGTGACCATTGTCTGCTAGAATTTACTATCCAGTGCAGGATGGCAAAAGAAAGCAGTAAGGCAAAAGTCCTTGACTTCAGGAGAGTTGACTTCAATGAGCTAAGGAGATTAGTAAGAGAGACGTGGGACTCGGAACCTCAATGAGATGGGAGTCCAGGATGGGTGGTTATTCATTGAGATGATCCTCCGAGCTCAGAGGAAGTCAGTCCCAATGTGAACCAAAGGGAGCAAGAGTGCTAAAAAATGCCCTTGGCTCAGTAAAGGCATCCAGGAGGGCCTGAGGGGAAAAAAAAAGTAGCATACAGTCAGTGGAAGCAAGGGGCAATCACCAAGGAGGATTACACCTCCATTGCTCGTGATTGCAGAGAGGCAGTTAGTAAGGCCAAGGCAGAGACGGAACTAGGGCTGGCAACCAGAATTAAGGATAACAAAAAGTCCTTTTTCAAATAAATATGGAGTAAGAAGAAGTCATCAGGGAATGTGGGGCCCCTACAGGACAGGCTTGGCAAACTGGTGATTGAAGAAAAGGAAAAAGTTGAGCTCTTCAACGAGTTCTTTGCCTCCATTTTGATGAGGGTCATTTTCCAAATGACCAAAATGAAGGGGTCATTTTCTTTAGCAGGGACCAGGAAAACTCCCCCACTAGGATTACAGACAGGCTCAAAGGACAAGACACCATGCCTAGGGTCAGGGACAATTTAGTTAGGGAACTTTTGGAGGGGCTGGACATGTTTAAATCGGCAGGTCCACCGCTCTTCATCCGAGGGTACTGAGGGAATTGACAGAGGTCATAGCAGGGCCCCTGGCATGGCTGTATGAGCACTCATGGTGCTCTGGCCAGGTCCCAGAAGACTGGAAAAGTGCCATTGTTGTCCCCATTTACAAGAAGGGGAGGAAGGAGGACCAGGGTAACTATAGGCCAGTTAGTCTCACCTCGGTCCTTGGGAAGACCTTTGAGAAAATTATCAAGGAGCACATCTGTGGGGGCCCAGCATGGGAGGTAATACTCAGGGGCAACCAACATGGGTTCATTTTGGGCAGATCCTGCCTGACTAACCTTATTTCCTTTTACCACCAGGTCACAAAGACCTTGGATACAGGCACTGAGGTAGATGTTGTCTACCTGCACTTCAAGAAGGACTTTGACACTGTTTCTCACCCCATTCTCATAAAAAACCTAGGCAACTGTGGCATTGATGCCTACACAGTCAGATGGGCACCAAATTGGCTGGATGGTCACACCCAGAGAGTGGTGATGGATGGGTCATTTTTGACCTGGAGGGATGTGGTCAGTGGAGTTCCCCAGGGCTCGGTCCTTGGGCCTGTGCTATTCAACATCTTTATCAGCGACTTGGAGGTGGGTATGGAAAGCACACTGTCCAAATTCGCCGATGACAAAAATATGTGGGGAGAAGTGGGCACAAAGGAGGGGAGGGACAGAATTCAACTAGATCTAGACAGGTTACAGAGGTGGGCAGATGAGAATAGGATGGAATTCAATGCAGACAAGTGCAAGGTGCTGCATCTAGGGAGAAGGAACCTGTGACATACCTATAGGCTGGGGAACACCCTTCTCAACAACACAGTGGCTGAAAGGGATCTTAGAGTCATTGTTGACTCCAGGATGGACATAAGCCGCCAACGCGAGGAAGTAGTCAGGAAGGTTAACCGCATCTTTTCATGAATCTACAGATGCATCACAAGCAGATCCAGGGAGGTGATCCTCCCCCTCTGTGGCTCTGGCCAGGCCACAGTTGGAGTACTGCGTTCAGTTCTGGATGCTATACTTCAAGAGGGATATGGCTAACCTTGAGAGGGTCCAGAGGAGGGCATGGTCAAGGGGAAGCAGGCCAGGCCCTATGAGGATAGACTAAAGGGCCTGAATCTATTCAGCCTCCACAAGAGAAGACTGAGAGGGCATATGGTAGCCATCTATGAACTCACCAGGGGGGACCAGCAGAAAATCGGTGGGGCTCTATTCCCTCAGGCACCACCTGGGATAACAAGGAATAATGGCCACAAACTTATTGAGAGCAAGTTCAGGCTAGATATCAGGAGGCATTACTTTATGGTTAGGGCTGCCAGGCTCTGGAATGGGCTCCCAAGGGAGGTGGTGCTCTTCCCTACTTTGGGGGTCTTCAAGAGGAGGTTGGATACATTTCTGACAGGTATTATGATCCCAGCTCTCGTTCCTGCCCAGGGCAGGGGGTCAGACTTGATGATCTGTTCAGGTCCCTTCTGACTGTAGAAACTATGAAACTATTCTCTGGGCTTCTGTATAAATGGCTCTGAGCATAGTTATGGTAGATTCTGTTGTGTAGCATGATAATGACTATGGAAGAAAACGTTCTGGTGTAAGATATTTAGCACATAGAGATGCAGGTCCTTAAATCTTAGGGTATTTGGGGGGATTGAGATTCAAAGTGTCTCATATTTTGAATTACAAATTTCTTTTCTGAGTGGAAACTAAGAGGAAGAGGAGGTTCTGTGATTTCGCACGATTAGAAGTGCTCAACTTGAGTGAAATACCTGCAGTATTCACTACCCATGGAAGTGCAGTTTGCCACAACTTTGAAAAGGACTATGGAGAGAAAGGAGTTAACAGGATGTATGTAAGGAAAAATCTTGATGATAT
The DNA here is from genome assembly GCF_030867095.1 of Alligator mississippiensis. Lineage (NCBI taxonomy): Eukaryota > Metazoa > Chordata > Crocodylia > Alligatoridae > Alligator > Alligator mississippiensis. Next base: position 47,607,649 of record NC_081833.1, on the reverse strand, counting down.
ACACCAAATAGATTATATCCTGCTTCCTTCTACAGAGCAGAATGCTTACGGTATGTCTGGGTTTTGTATCAACCATACACCATAGGTCCCAGCTGTCTGGAGGTTCCTGGTGTAAGTCCAAGCTTTTCTCATCTGAAGGAGAAGGATGGTGATGCAGGAAAGATCATTATGCAAATAGCCATATATTTTTCCATTGCTGTTTCACGTTCATAAGTTACAGAGCCTACTTCAGCCATAGCAGTGTCACAGTGGCTCTGGAATGGTTTTGAACAGCCTTCAGAACCTGGGGAAAGGATTCCTTTCCACTTTAACTCTCTAGAGCAGGGGTTTTCAACCTTTTTTAGTCTAAGTACCCGCAGCGGCTAGACATGGAGTGGGGAGAGAAAAGTGTGGGGAGGTAGCACGTGGCCAAACACTGGGGAGGGGGTAGTAACATGTGGCTGGACACAGAGCGGGGAGGCAGGGACGGTGTGCAGGTGGGTGGGGACGAAGCACCACTGCTTCCCAGGAGCAGGGCTGGGGCAAGGCAGGGAAGCTTACCGAGCTGGTATGTGGTAGTGGCAACTGCCATATGTGAACTTCCCCCCCACAGAGGGGCTTTGCTGCCCTGCTTCTAGGAGGTGGTGGCACTCTGTTCCCGTCCGCCTGTGGTCCATCATGAAGAAATATAGGAGTTTTCTAGGCTAGGGAAAGACAATATACATAAACCAGTTGAAGTGATCAGAAACTGGTTCAAACCTGTAAGGGAACATAAGTTCAATGCACATAAACCAATTTCAAAATGGCCGAAAACAGTTTGAGAGAAACATGGTTGAATACTATCAGACTTAACTGACTGAGCTCAAACCAGTTCATGCAACTTCTCTCCCAGATGCCTTCTTGGTTTAACTTAAACCAGAGTCCCCCAGCATCCCAGCATGCTCTCTCGGCTGGGCTTTCTGCTCCAGCTCTCTGCTCCAGAGGAGCTGGCCCCACCCCTCTGCTCCCTAGCCAGAGCAGGGACAGGCAAGAGTGGGGGCCTGGCCAGACACTGGCCCTTGAAGGGAGCAGGGAAGAAGTTAATTCCCCACCCCCCACCCCCTTCTCTGTCCCACCAGCACAACCTGCATTTCTCAGCTGGCTGCTCCAGTGGTGGGGGCATGACCAGCCCCAGCAGTAGCCTGGAGTGAACTGGCCAAGGAGGTTGTTCAATTCCCCCCTCCCTGCCCCATGGGCCCAACCTGGGATCTGCGGGGCACCTCTCCCTCACTGCTGCAGTAGCAGGGGCATGACCAGAGGCTGGCCAGCATGGCCCCCTTAGGTAGGGAGGAGGGTTATTCTCCTCTCTGCTCCCTCTACCCACAGGGGACTGCAGTGGGGTCTGCCAGCCCTGACCATCCCTGCCACTGCTGCTCTCTCCCTGTGTGGGGCAAGTAGTGGAGGGGGCAGGAGGGGGCACATCTTGTGGCACTCACATAGGGAGTGAGTGGTGGCAGTGATCACGGCAGGCAGACCCCACTGTGGTTCCCCAGGGGCAGAGGGGGGGATAACCCCCTCTCTACCCCATTGCCTAAGGGGTCATGCTGGCTGGGCTCTGGCCCTGCTGCTGGAGCAATGAGGAGGGAGCAACTGTGATGGGGGTCACAGCCCCTGTTATGGTGTCCCAGAGTGTGAGCCTCTTCCCTGCAGGGAGGGGGTGGGGTCTGTGTTGTGGGCGAGGGCCGCACTGAGGGATGGAGAGAGCTGCCACAGGCTGTGCATAGCAACAGGTGGTGGTGCTGAAGGTGGCTTGGGGGGCTATGGCTCCCTCTGAGCTTTGGTGCTGCTGCTCACCCCATGCAGCGTGCAGCAGCTCTGACCCCTGCTCCCAGGCTCCCCCCCCCACCCACCAGGAAGACACCATGACAAGGGGTGCTCCCCCATCAGGGCCCTGCCCCCTGGCTGCTCCAGCAGCAGTGGGGGGACACAACCAGAGGCAGGCTGGCATGGCCCCCTAGGCAGAAGGGGGGAGGGGCAGGGAGACAGGTTATTCTCTCCTCCCTCTGGTGTTTGGTGGAGAAGGCAGGAGGGGGCTTATCCTGCCACTTGCCCTGAGCAGGGAGTGAGCAGTGGCGGCAGCAGTGATTGGGGCTGGCAGACCCCACTGCAGACCTCTGGGGGCAGAGGGGGTGGAGGGAGCAATAAGCCACCTCCCTGCCCCCCTGCCTAAGGGGGCCTTTCTCGCTGGCCCCTGGCTGCACCCCCTGCCCCTGCAGCAGCAATGGGGGAGTGCTAGGTGATCCCAGCTCAGATCTGTGCAACAGGGAGGGGGGAATTCAACCCCCTCCCTGGCCATAGATTCATAGATGCTAGGGTCGGAAGGGACCTCAATAGATCATCGAGTCTGACCCCCTGCATAGGCAGGAAAGTGTGCTGGGTTCAGATGACCCCAGCTAGATGCTTATCTAACCTCCTCTTGAAGACCCCCAGGGTAGGGGAGAGCACCACCTCCCTTGGGATCCCATTCCAGACCTTGGCCACTCTAACTGTGAAGAAGTTCTTCCTGATGTCCAATCTAAATCTGCTCTCTGCTAGCTTGTGGCCATTATTTCTTGTAGCCCACAGGGGTGCCTTGGTGAATAAAACCTCACCAATTCCCTTCTGTGCCCCTGTGATGAACTTATAGGCAGCCACAAGGTCGCCTCTCAACCTTCTCTTGTGGAGACTGAAGAGGTCCAGGTGCCCCAGTCTCTCCTCATAGGGCTTGGCCTGTAAGCCCTTAACCATACGAGTGGCCCTTCTCTGGACCCTCTCCAGGTTATCCACATCCGTCTTGAAGTATGGCACCCAAAACTGCACACGGTATTCCAACTGCGGTCTGACCAGCACCCGATAGAGGGGAAGTATCACCTCCTTGGTTCTGTTCGTCATGCATCTGCTGATGCACGGTAAAGTGCCATCAGCTTTTCTGATGGCTTCGTCACACTGCCGAATCATGTTCATCTTGGCTTCGTCACTAGGACTCCAAGATCCCTTTCCACTTCCGTTCCACCAAGCAGGTCATTTCCTAGGCAGTAGGTATGCTGGACATTTTTCCTCCCTAGGTTCAGCACTTTGCATTTCTCCTTGTTGAATTGCATTTGTTGTTTTCTGCCCATATGTCCAACCTGTCCAGGTCTGACTGTAGTTGTTCCCTGCCCTCCGGTGTGTCCACTTCTCCCCACAGTTTTGTGTCATCTGCAAACTTGGACAGAGTATACTTCACTCCCTCGTCCAAGTCGCTGATGAAGATATTGAAGAGTATTGGTCCAAGGACCGAGCCCTGCCCACACCCTTCCAGGTCGATACCGACCCATCCACTACGACTCTCTGGGTCCAACCCTCTAGCCAATTTGCCACCCACTGGACTGTGTAGTCATCCAAGTCACAGCCTCTTAACTTATTTACCAGTATGGTGTGGGATACCATATCAAAGGCCTTTCTGAAGTCTAAGTATACGACATCAACCCCTACTCCTGTGTCCAGGTGTTTTTGTAACCTGGTCATAAAAAGAGACTAGATTAGTCAGGCATGATCTACCTGCTACGAACCCGTGCTGGTTTCCCCTCAGCATAATTTGTCCTGCTGGGCTCTCGCAAATATGAGCCTTGATAATTTTTTCGAAGACTTTGCCTAGGATGAAGGTGAGACTGATTGGCCTATAGTTGCCTGGGTCTTCCTTCCTCCCCTTCTTGAAAATGGGGACCACATCGGCCCTTTTCCACTCCTCCGGGACCTGGCCCGTGCGCCACGACTGCTCAAATATTATTGCCAGTGGTTGTGCAATGACAACAACCAGTGCCTTCAGCACTCTCAGATGGAGCTCATCCAGGCCTGCCAACTTAAAGGCATCCAGTTCCTCCAAGTGACTCTGCACCATCTCAGGGTCTACGCATGGCAGTCTGGTGCCTTGCTGCTGCCTCTCTACAACCCCAGTGAGAGCCTTGTCTTGCCCCTCGGTTAGGAACACTGAGGCAAAGAACTCATTGAGGAGTTCAGCCTTGTCCCCCCTCTCCATCACCAATTGCTTCTGCCCATTTAGCAGGGGTCCTATTCCACCCAGGGCCTTCCTTTTACTCCCTATATATCTAAAAAACAATTTCTTGTTGTCCTTTACTTGGGATGCCATCCTCAGCTCCATGGTAGCTTTGGCCCGTCTAACTGCCTACCTACACGTGTGAGCAGAGGAGGTATACTCCTCTTTGGTAATCGCTCCCCGTTTCCACTTTTTATATGCTCCCCTTTTAGTCCGCAGTCTGCCCTGGATTTCTCTGGTCAGCCAAGGAAGCCTTCTGGCCCCTTTCCCTCTTTTTCCTCACATCGGGATCGTCTCCCTCTGTGCCCGAAGGATCATTTCCTTAAGGTACAGTCACCCTTCCTGGGCTCCCACCACCCTTCCTGGGCTCCCAGGCTACTGCTGGGGCTGGCCATGCTCACTCCCCAGCACAGCTTCCCTGTAGCTTAGGGCGCACTCTAGCGCCCTCTGGCGCCTGGCCTGAGTGGCTGCAGGTATGTGCCTACATTTCCTCAGTCCAGAGGGAATGTCTGTCAGTTGCAAACTGGTTCAATCTAGGTAGGTGAACAGACTTGAGCTTTTGAAAAGATTGAATCAGTTCAGGCTCCAGCTTTTTGAATGTCTGTCCCTAGCCCTAAGGCCTGAATTTAGGAAAGTATTAGAGCACATGCTAACTCTTAACTCCAAAGCCAATTTACCACGCTTGGTTCCTTTACTGATCAGGATCCAAATCACTGAATTTATGTTTTATTGACGTTTGAGAGCTAAGGGTGCGACTGACTATGATTTGAACTGGGTCTGAAATGCAGAATGGACATAATAGTTGTTGATTGTATGGACTGTCTCTTTTACCCCGAGGTTTTATGTTGAGGACAACATGGGAACTGTACATATATGGCACTCAGTGAAAAATAAAATACACACAACAGTTTTGTTAATGTCTTAGTGAGTAAAGCAGTAAGTACATGTTTTGTTTGAGTATTCCTCACATTTGTGATGGTTTTAAAAATGAAGTGTAGCTTGACAAAGTCTAGGATGATTTAGCCTACAATAATTAATATTGTAGTATGAATGATTTAGGAATAAAATTATCCATGAAAATTGAAAATATTACCAGTGTATGAAGAATGAGTAGTGCTTGGGGAAAGAAAAGAGAAACTGTGGTTAACATGAAAGCTGCTTTCAGTGAAGGAATGATCATAGTGAAAATGTAACAGGAGAAGTGAAAGATAATTAGGAACGTGACATTAATACTGGATTTGCAAAACCTTGCCTAACAGGTGGGTGGAGTTTTTTTGAATTTGTTTCAGCTGGAGCCCTGAATCATACTGACACAGCCTTGCAAAAATACCTTAGACTGTGAGAAAAAAAGTAATGAGAAAGCTTAAATATACTAGCTGGCACCATTCGTAAGTCCTTTCTTTCTCCTTCTCCTAGTTAATAATCAGTCTCCCAGTTAAGATGTGGGGTTTTTTTTTCTCTTCTTCTGTCATCCTTGTTTCTGCAGGTCTATATTTGAAAAGCAGAAGGGATATTGGAAAGTGTTCCCTCCAATCTGTGTGGCGTGTGTGGCCACGCAGCTTACAGGGAACGCTGATATTGGGTTTCTCTTCGTCACACTGATAAGTCAGGGGACACATCTGGTTTAAAATGTGTCACGGGTTTAAAACAAGAATCATGTTTTTTTGTTTTTTTTACATTTATGTCTCTCAAATAACAATTTTTATTAAAATAGGATTTATTAGAATATAATTTATGAGTTTAAATATGAATAGAGATAGTTAAAAGTTTGAACTCTATGGTGATCAGAGGAGACGTTCATGGAAGGTGCAATGTCCATCTAGACAACACAAGCCCCTTGCAGGAATCCAGTTCGCAGAAGTACTAGCATTGAAACATTTGTCTCAGCTCACTAACTTTTTGCAATCCAGCTAAAATATCAGCACCACCTGGAATATGAACATCAAATTTTATTATCAGCTTCATGGGAATTGCAAAACAGCCTAACCCCACCCGACTCTTAATAAATCAGGTGCTGAAAGCATTTCAGCTGAGAACCCTGCTGAAGAGACATGCAACTCAAAAGGATCAAAAGCTCAAGTCTGTTAAACTGGCCATTTGCTTTTTTGGCATAATCAAAAAATACAAAATAAAAATAAAAAAGAAGCAGCAACACAATATTTTTATCAAACTAGGACAAGTAATAAAGTACGATAGAGCATCAGATCAACTCAGTCATTCTCATTTTTGCAAAACCGCTGGGGATTTACCACATTACAGAGTTGCTAAAGATCATACATATGCTTGATCCAAACCCCATTGCAATTAATGGACTTTGAATAAAGACATAGAGGCCTACTGAGTTTAGACAGTGAAGTTCAATGAATGATTGTATTGGCTTGCTCTCCCATTTGATCTATTTAGAAAAATATTTCTATTCCTTTATTTATATTATTCATAACATAGTCAGCAAAAGCTGTTAAGAACTTTTGATTGATTTTAAGAAATTGCCTGAAAATATTGTACTGTACACTTCCCAGATTAATTAATGAAATTACTTGCTTATCAACACTGATTACATGCTGGGCATTTAACTGGTATGCTCTAGGGAAGGGGTTAGTGGAAAGTTCAAAAGTAGGTGGAGATGCAAGGAGGAAAGGGGAAGATACAGCTTAAGCAAAACACGAATACTGATTCCTGATCTCCATATCTGGAACATTTTTAAAATCATTGTGTAGCTCTGACTTGCATGAACAGCATATACGTGGCTAATAAACAGAAGCTAACGCTGACATTGGCAGCAGTACAGGAGTCATATTTTCACAAGCATTAACTGTTCTTGAACAATTTCTCCTGTGCATTAAGCATAAACTGTCTTTTCTTCAATGTCAGCAAGTCTTCATTTATATTTGAATTCCCCGTGTCCTTGTTTTGGAGGGCTATGAGAGAGGACAAGCTGTTATAAACTAGGCCTTTAATTTTTCCTACATTTCTTTTTCCTTTACTGCAAGAGCAAGAACAGAAGAAACTTTGAATAATGAGGTTTACTTAGTGGTGTGTTGTCCTACGAATATCTAGTAGGTGCCCCACGCTGCTGTCCAAACAGAGGCGCAGTGTTCCATAGCACTGCCAGTAGATGATGCATTGTCCTTCTGGCAAGAGAAATAATCCCATGAGGGGCATTAGCATGAGTGGATGAGGTTTAAGCAGTTTTTTCATACTTCACAAAGATTCAGAGAGTAGTGCAGGTAAAAAAGGATACTGTTGAACACTACAAGATGGAACTGGTCAATTATAAAACAGTTCCCAAATGCAGTTTAGGATTTGTGGGCTGGATCAGTGGCAAGTGTGGTTTTATATTCACAAGAACCGGGGGGTCCTCTCAAAAACATTAGATGCGCACATTAGTATGGCCACTTATTTTAATGGATTTTCTCCTGATTTACATGTATAGAATCATCAGGATAATCAAGTTTCTAGAACAGGGATTGATGTCTAATTCAGAAGGAGAAATGTGTCTGAATATCTAAATGATGTCATTTACACATTTCAGAATCTGAATGGCTACGCTAGAGAGTAGATTGAAGGCCCTTGAAAACTTGGCCTGTCCAGTTCTTTCAAGCTCTATAATTCTGTATGTAGTCCAAAACAAACAAACAAACAAACAAACAAACAAGGTATCTCTTATAGCTGAAACCTATGCTCAAGTACTCAGTTGGCCCAAAAGCATACACTCACCAGCCCAATCTGTTTCATTTAATTTTAGCAGACGTACTGAATTCTAGTTCATCAGCAAAGAAATATTGCTATCTTGGTAGAGATTTTTAGACACACAAGCAGTGATCTTTCTTTATTAGGAATTACTCAAAATATAGATGTTTGCAGTTGTTGTAGACTATGATGATAGAACCAGGACTATCAAGCCATTACATTGAAAAAAAAAAAAAGAATGAAGAAAGAAAATCAGTGGCTGAAACTGGGGAATCACCATCAATTGATGTGCTGTGCTGTGCAATACCTAAAATGTAGTGCCAGTTTGGATTTGGGTGTTGTTTTAAGAGACAATATGAGGGTTCTGTTTTATAAGTGATTTTTGGAAATCAAGTTCTTATTTCCAAACGAATAGGCTGAACATAGTTATTTTTAATGGCTACAATTACTCTGGCAAACAAAAGATTTCAGCTTTTTGTCTTCATCTAAATTAAAAATAGTTCTACCATATTACAATGTAGGTAGCCTGGCAGTGTAGGTAGGTAGCCAGGTAGAGAGAGCTTAATAGAAAGGATTTTAATCAATAACATATGAAGGTATCTACCCTCTTCCACTGAAATACTTAACACCTCCCAGGATCCACTCTTAAATCAACAGTCACTATTGCCACCACTCAAATCTTTCATCAGACCAAATTAGTGCTCTGCTTTGTTAATTATGAATGCTGGATTTGGAGTAGCTCATTCAAAGCTTTTTAACTTTATGGCAATCAGGACATTTCAGTTTTAGCCCATACGGGGAAGCACGTGCCAAGCAAAAATGATACGTTTTGGAATTTGGGAATTGGACTCTTTTATAACTGTGTTCAGGCTGCATTTTCCTTTTGATACAGAATTTTTGAGGACATTGATGGGTGAAGCAGGAACATTCACTCTGTATAGTAATTCTTTCAACAGACTTCATGGTATACAGCCAGCCTAATAATCAAAAGTGCTTCTTTCTGTTTAAAGCCCAGAAAGAAAACTGACATCTTTTATCAAAAAGACAGACAATTCGTATCCCGTGACAATTCCAGATTATGGATCCCAAGAGGCTTTCTTACATTGGTATTTTATCACTGGAATCACAGCTAGTGCTGTTTATTTTCTGTACCTCCACATAGTTTTCAAGGTGTTGCCAGCAGGACCTGGGCTGACATTGACATGTGTTGTTGTCACATTGCAAGATCTGAAAGAAAACACCAGATAAATAAATATCAGTGTTTTCTTGGATCTCCCTTTGCTTTCAGTGTTTTTGGAGACACTGGCACTAGTTAATTCACATACTTTATATGTTTTGTAGGCTTTTTTCTTACTTATAAGGAAAAGGCTTGTTTCTAGTAGCCTGGTTTGGAGTTCCACTGTCCTTTGTTTCCATTTTTTTGTTAGAGAACCACATATGTGCCATTTGTTAGCTATTAGCAGAGGCCAGAATAAATGACTGAAAAAGCAAACTAGGCTTTTAAAAATATATCTTCTCTTTCAGGCTTCCATTTTGAATGATTCCAACTCTCTCCTCAAGATGGACTTATTGTTGCTATTGCCTATAGCTACAGCCAAGGTCAGGGATGATGGGCAGCAGCAGCAACAGTGAGGCATTGGAGGGTACCTACAACAAACCTGCACAGACCTCTGTGCTGCCCTGTTTGACATGTAGGCTAAAATGTCAGTCATGTACCATCCCTCTGGATTATTCTTCCTCTAGGGATCAGTAGTACACAAGAATGACCCATCCCCAATGTACTGACAAGTCATGATTTGTCATGGTTGCTGTTCTTAGAAACTAAACTCTGGGTTTGTGAGAACAAGTTTCTTCATCCTGGTCCCTTGTGACTTGACTTACTTGCCTTGCTGACTGTCAACATTTATCTTTAAAGTTATAATTGTTGAAAGCTTGCAGCAGATTTGGGTTGGGAATATTTATTGCTGAGATTAATCCTTTATCTATATTTGTTTCTTATAAAACATATATTTGCACATATGTACATACTCAATACTACTATAAATGCATAGGAAACCTTTCAACTTAAGGGTACTAAAGCAGTTAAAAATGTTAAAATGATGCACAGCAACAGTAGAGTCTGATATGTCAGTTCAGATACATGGGCTAAGTGAAGACATTCAGGGGCATGGTAAATCGGCTCAGACTGGCTGCCCAATATCAGATAAGTCAGGATGGGGGACTAGTGAGGGGTTGGCGGTCCAGCAGGCTGGAGGGGATTGAGGGCCCACCAGGGGATGGAGGGAAGGCATGTGCAACCCTCTGGTGGTAATGGGGGGCAGATATGACCCATGGGTGGGGAGGGGACAGGTGAAACTCAAAGGGTTTTGCTGGAGTCTAGGAGTGTCTGACAGGATTAGGGGGACTCATGGGATCCATGGAGGCGGGGAGGGCTTGGGTGAATCAAGAGCTACTTTTAGCCCCCTGATCCCCCTTAGCAAACCTATACCCCCATCCCTCCCACCTGTACCCCTACCAGGACTTACTTGCTTAACTCCAACAGCAGCAAACACTAATAAAAGCAGCTGTACCCAGACTGGCTTGTGAGATGGGGTTTGAGAGGGCTGGCTGGTTGGGGTGGGGAGGCAACAAGGGCTGGTGGGGACAAGGGGTAAAAAAATAGCCCATTGCAAGAGGAAGGGAGGGTGAAGGAGCAGCCCTGGGGATAGAGCTAGTAGCTGGGTTTTCCCAGCCCCAGGGCTGTGCAGGGAACGTGTACAAAAGTTCTATGCACTGGTTTGACCTAAATTGAGTGAGTTTGATACTACATAGGTTCAGGTTTATCTTAAACTGGGTTCTGTAATTTTTAGACATTTTTTGGGTGCATGTAATTTCTGGACAGTTACAGGTTTAGACTGATTGTCAGTCACCAAGACTGGGTTTGTAAATGTAAGGTGGGCACTGAGACAAGCTCAGTTTAAATTGGGAGGCCATTTTGAACCCAATTTAACCTCCCCAAATGTCTGTACTTATGGTTAACTGCTCAGGGAGAGAAGGCAAGAAAACTTCCAGCCAAGTGCATTGGATAAACCTGTTCTCTGACAAAAAATGCAGTTTTTTTTTTTTAAATGTCTACACAGAAAACAGAACCTCAGTTTTTAAAATTTCTTCCTAACCACCCCGACCCCCAAAAAACCAAAGCACATAGTTAAGTATACAGGAAACATCCATCTCACCAAGTTATATAGCTAAATTCACCTTCCTGTCATTTGAACCTGACATTCCAACACCAATTCTCCATTTTCCTGCACTTTAATTTACACTTGTGCTTGTTACATGGTACCAGATGAGAATGCTTTGTGCCTTGTGCCCACAAAACAGCAGAGAGTCAAGGCCTAGGGATTCAAACCTGAAGCTTATTTTTCTCTCTCTTCTCTTAAGCATGTCTATAAACTATCCAGGTACCTTTGGGCAGTGGGATAGAAATATATCTTATATGTCACAGTTAAGAGCAGGGACCAAGGTACAGAAAGAAACAATCTATGAAGACTGCCAATATATCTTCTATTTCTACTCCTGAGTTACTAAATTACTTCTCAGTGCCAGTGCTAGGGAAGAGGAGGAAACACACGGGGACACCAGTAACGCAAAGATATCGCATAGGTGTGTCTGGTTGGGCAATTAAAAGGTAGCTCTTTATGAGCACCACAAAGAAGCTAAAGAGTGAAAATGTTAAATGTCTGAATGTGTGTGACTGCAGAGCTAGTGCTGGGGGCCCTTATCCCTCCACATTGGATCCATGACCATGGATCTGGTGCTGGGACACCCTTACCTGCCAGCACTGGCTCCAAGACCCCAGGGCCAGTGCTGGGAAATCCTTATCTCCCAGTGCCGGCTCCATGGCCATGAAGGTAAGGATCTCCCAGCATTGGTCCACAGTCATGGGGTCGCTGCTGGGAGATAAGGGTCTCTCAGCCCCCTAGCCTCCAATTGCAATGGCAGAGCGGGGACTGAGAGATAAGGATCTCCCAGCCCCCACTCCTCCATCATGATCTTGGAGCAGGGAGCTTGGAGCTCCCTGCTGCTGGGGCAGGGGGACATAATCTCCACCTGGCTCCTGTGGTGGAGCTCATCCTGGCAGCAGGCAGCTCCTGGGAATAGGGAACTATCTCCTGCCCCCTGGTGGACGGCTGTCAGGGAGCAGATTTTGCTCCCTGTTGGGCATTTACTTGAGTGCTATTGTGCCATTACTAATCTTGAGTAAATCTTGCATGTGCAGGTAGAAAATGTACTCAGGATTAGGGAGTTTTACTGCATAGTATGCATGTGCACGTGTAGACACACATGCTTACTTCACAGTAAACTATGCTAATGCATAGTTAAGCATCTCATGTAGACAGACCCTGTGTATACAGAACAAAGTGAAATATGTGTGTTTAACTTGAATGCTAAAAATATAGTTGCAGCTGTGGTGCTTAGAAGTATATGCAGATAGAAAGAGACTGTATCCTAATCATTACATGGAAGAAGAACTTTTCTTATGTGAGGGAAAAAGGACGGGAATATTTTTTTATGTTAGAGAATACCCCAGAAGGTAACCCCTATCCCTGCTTTGATCCTGGGAAGCTTAGTGCCATTTGTAAAAAATAGAAGCCATTTGCAAAATTTAGATTTTGATTTCAAATACTGCCCTCCCCCCCACCCTCACTCCCCCTGCAAATTCAAGGTCTTTGTTTATGATTCAGGCCTATTTATCTAGAAAACTGACACTTCACTTGCAGCCTATGAGGGCATGAGTTAATTCTGGCCTGTGGAGCCCTGTCTTCTGGCCTGTGGGGAGACCCAGTAGTGTAACTGGGGGGGGGGGGGGGATGGAGGGTGATGGGACAAAAATCATGGCACTGTTTTTGTGGGGGGAGAGGTACACAAAAATAGCCACAGTCACTATGGTGACTGACTGCATCACTACCATTGGCATGGCAGCAGCTGGCACTGCCCTATGTATCACGGCTGCTCAAAGCTGCCCTGCTGCATCTCTGGGGAGCCCTGCTAATGGCCCCACTGGACTAGGCTGGCCAGTGGGGTCAGTCCATTGCCATATCCAGCTGTGGCCACTCCGCTTGCTGGGCCAGATGGTTTGGACACAACTGGTCTAGAAAGGAAGAGTCCCAGCTTCTAGTGGAAATCTGTCTAGTTCCACTGAGGACAACAAAGCTGGTTACTTTACAGTATATACACCATAGTGTACACCACACTTCTTCAGTATATTTACTGATACATTCCATGATTTTAAGTAAACAGGTTAAAATTTCTTGTATGAATCACAAGTAGATGAAGCAGCTGGTTCTAGTGGTTGCAGAAGGTTCTGCAATTGTCACGTATGCTATGCTATTTGAAACTATATTAGTCAGATACCATCTTTCATTTATGTACCTCATCATTACCAATGACTTCCTTTTTTAATTATAAGATACATTTGGGGCATGTGGTTAAATGCTGCATTAAAAAGGAAACTATAGAACTAAGCCAAACATATCCAATATTGGGTTTCTACTTTGATACAGCCCATGACATCACTTGCTTCTTAATAAACAGAATATGTGCTAAAAAATAATAACATCCTAAAAGAGACTATATCCTCTGATGCTGTCAGGGTATTAAATTCCCCTTTTCTTACAGCCTTTTTGGCCTATTTGAATACAAATGAAAAAAAAAAAGCAAAACATTTCCTTCCCACTAATAACACTTAGCATTTTTCAGAGTGTTTTCATCTTCAAAGCTCTTTACAAACATTAGCTAATGGTTCTTTTTTTCTAATTAGTAGAAATTGACTATGGTCAAAAGGGCTATTCAGCCAATTAGCACAGTTATACCTTCATATCTCAAAGCTCCTGACCCAGAGCTTTCAAATGGTTGATGAAGATATCATAAAGCGGTTGTGCTGCACCCAAATTAAAGTCATTGAACTGGGGAAGAAGGAAAAAACCCCCTGAAGAAGTTGTACCAAATCTTATCATTCTGAGCTGATATAAAAACTTTCCCCCTGAGGCAGGGGCATGACAAATGGAGGGCCCAATATTGCAACCTTTCTACTTGTACAAATAGTCCCACTTCAGTCAGTACAGATGACATTTACACCAGTGTAAACTTTACTGAAGGAAGGGGATTAAAAAGTTCTATAGGTGCATGTTGGCCAGAAATGACTCCTGTGCATGAGGGCAAGTTTCATCCTATTTGCATAAATGTTTGCAGCACTGGACTTGACATACTTCAATTCAGATCGTAGCCGCCCTACATGTACAAGGAATAGCTTGCTACAGTAGTTGTCCTTAAAAATGAAGGCAACATTTACCACCCATAGTAGTATGGTATTCATGGTATTTCCTCTTCTAATTATACCTTGGCAAAATAAAATGGAGCAGCGTGGTAATCTTGATTTGCTAAGCCATACTTATTATAACATCTATGTTTATCCAAAATGCTCCCTCATTAAAAGTGCAGTTCTTCTGATTCTTGCTTTTTACTTGTGGTTCTGTCACTTGCAAAGAGGCACAGCTACTCACTTTTAAAGCAGTCAGATGAATCTATAACTCAGCAGCTGCCTATTATATACACAAGGAAAATGTATGTAAATATGAAAAAGTTACCCTTCCTTTGTACTTTAGATTTTTTCATTCATTCCTCTCAAGGGCTGTTAAGTGACAGATATTTATCAAACAGAAGCTCGGTTTAGCTCTCTGAGAACAGCTGCGTATGAGAGACTTGTTTATATTTCAGAAACAGTGAATGTTTTAACCCTGAACAACAGTGTGTGCTCCAGGAGATTAATATCTACATTACATGGGCTTACTGAGAATAAATTAACTCTTGATGACACAATTACTGTCTTAGAAGTGTTCACTGAAGACAACTGCATGCTGTCTAAGATATTTAATGTATTTTGGGAAAAAATTTAGGAAACAATTTATGTGACTATGCTTCATTCCATATCACACCAGGACATCAATAGCTGCTATCATCTGCAAGAGATATATAATCATGTGTCTTATTGTTAATGAGTATAATAGTGGGCCAATATTTCACAAAAATAATACACTCTGAATTTTGCCTCTTTTTATGTTTGTAAGTTCACATTTTTTCTCATGCGATTTTCCTATTATGTCATATGGATGATTATAAGTTCTAATTTATTCATGAGAAGCTGGCTCTGAGAATTCAGGACTCAGAATTTTGGGTGTTTTGTTTGGATAGATAGGTCCCAGAATATGATACATTTCCCTTCCCTAGCTGTATGAATTTTGTTTTTAGAATCAGGTTCTGTTATTAATACTTATTATTCTGAACCAATATTGGCTTTCTGCAATCTCCTTTATCAACTGACCCAAGGCTCTGTGTTAAGAAAAACATTCCTGTTGGCAGTGGAATAAACCAATTGGCTAAAATTTTCACAAAAAGTGAACATAAAAGTGGTTAAAAATGGGAAAAAATAACCATTATCTTTTGGGAATATTTAGAAAAAAAAATGTTTTGAAATTTTCAGTGAAAACTTAATAAATCCCAAAGGTTTAGGTTTCAAAAACAGTTTGTGGCAAATATGTTTGCTTTCAAATATCAAACATCATTTTAAAACAGAAAACCAAGAAAGATTTCTGAAAGGCTGTCTAGGTTTGGGTTCTAAAACCTGGAAAACTTTTACAAAATGAAAACACTCCATGAAGTTTAGTTTTTAATAGGAAAAACCATATTGATTTATTTTTTTGCCCGGTCTTAGCCAGAGTTGCATGTGTGTTCACAGTAAAGAACTGGGATGTGAGGGTTCAGGTAGATAATATTTTATCTTCTAATTGATATTTTGAAAATAACTTGGACACAAATAAAAATGTTCTAAGACTCCTGCATATTTGCAAATGTATAAATCCATATGCCAGAAAAGTATTTATTTACTGTAAGTTCAAAAGAGAATCTCAAATGATCTCACACATCCAAATTTATCAGCAAAGAGGTCACAGTGGTTCATCTTGTCTGCCTTACATGTTGCTGTAAGGGATTAAGAATTGGTATTACTGTAAGTACTAATGTAAATTAAAAGAGAGAGTTTTATTCATGGCAGTTTTTGAACCTGCCCTCAATATGCAACATGTATTGAAAGCTAAGCAGCTGATTTTCCACGACACTGTATGGCTAGGGACCATACAGTATGGCTGTATGGCTAAGTGATCAGACTATGACCATACACTTTATGGCTAAGAGATCAGAAACTGGTTTAAACCTGTAACAGAACAGACATTCAGTGTACATAAACCAGTTTGAAAATGGCTGAAACTGGTTTGAGATAAACCTGGTTGAATGTAGTATCAAACTTAGGTGATTTGGGTCAAACCAGTTTAATCAATGTTTGTCCCAGACCCCTTCCTGGTTTAAGTTAAATTAAAGCCCCCCCCCCCCCCCAACATCCTGGCGTGCTCTCTGGGCTGGAGAGGCCCTTCCCATCTGTGTCCCTGGCTGGAGCTCTGGCAGAGACTTGCAGGCACAGCAGGGTCTGTCTGGCTTCCCCGTGTCCCCCTTCCCACTCCCCACCACTTGCTGCTTAAGCAGGGATCCCTTCCTCCTCTCTCCCACAGCATGAACCACAGCCAGCATGTTGTATGCTACCTAATGCTGAGAGGTGCCTGTGTAAGGCAGACAGGACAAAGGCAAGACAAGGCAGTGTCTGCTTAGGGCTTTTTGGAGTTAATCAACATGTCAGCTGGTAATGTCCTTACCTTCCTTCCTTTGGAAAACATTGTTTAAGAAGAGCTTGAACTAATGAGCAAGGCTTTATTTTCTGATGGAGTGCTAAATGCTG
Source organism: Alligator mississippiensis (assembly GCF_030867095.1). Taxonomy (NCBI): domain Eukaryota; kingdom Metazoa; phylum Chordata; order Crocodylia; family Alligatoridae; genus Alligator; species Alligator mississippiensis. The sequence continues at coordinate 47,591,102 of NC_081833.1, read as the reverse complement.
ATAACAGAGCTGATAAATTCTGTGTCATCAAGGGTGGGGGGAATCCCTCCCTAATAAGAGCGTCATGCATGTCCTGGCCACCCCCACCCCCTCAGCTCAGCAGAGTGGAAGGGAAGGGATGGCTGCTTTAGCACCCCCCCTCCAGCTTCTAGCCTGAGCCACTGCAGGCATGAGCCAGCACTTTTTCAGTCCAAAGGGGATGTCTGTATGGTTACAAACTGGTTTAGCCTAGCCATGTTAGATTAACCTGCAAAGATTGAATCAATTCAGGCTTTTTGGATATCTGCCCCTAGCCTACGTGTGCTGCATATTGGAGAGAAAGATTGAGCTTTGATTTTACCTGCTTTTGGTGAGGGAGTTAGGTCAGGGACACACTTTGCATTGTTTTTCCCTCTCTTTGCTTGATTCACATAGATACACCAAGCCTTTTATTCTCTGAACAGCCTGTTCAGAAACTGAAATCCATTCTTTTCCCTCGCACTGCTTGGCATGCCATTCCCATGCTAATACTTTAAGAAACTTTTATCGCACTGAAGAGCATATAAAGTTCACTGCTTTGCTATGACCTTTTCTCCTTTAAATTGCTTCATCATTGTGACCAATATGGACCAAAGGGAAGATGTAAAAATGTTAAGGATGTTTATTTCTAAGAAGGTTAAGCAACATTTGCTCTGCCCTTTTTACATTCTTCCAGACCTTCTAAAGAAACCGTAACATGAAAATGATGGCCTCCTTAATTACATTTTGTTGTCAGAGGAAGCATGCTTTAAAAGAACAGTAACCTAACACTCCTATAGTTGAGGGTCATCTCAATAATCTCAACCAGGTTCACAACATTTGGAAAACCCCAACTCTCTGTCAACTGATTTAAACAAATTTTACGCATGCAAGAAATACAGTCATCTGGCACTAGGCTCTGTACTATGGGTCTCAGGCAAAAGGATCTGGTTTCAGTTTGCCAGTTTCATGAGCAGTTGGATAGATTTCACAATGGCAGGGTTTTATCAAAAAAACATAACCCCAAAAGCAATACATCCCTGCCTGTTCCACCAAGCCTATTTGTAGACATATTTCTTTCCTCCATATTCACTGCAGATGGATGTCTGGACCTTTTTAATTTTATGTTGTACCCTTAGTACTTTGTAAAAGGTTAATAAATACAAATAAAAACCAGAATAACACATGCAAGGAAGCAGTATGCCTTTTAAGGTATCTTCTGCCAATTTTCCTTCTTTGCTGACCTGATGAACCTTGTTGTACTGTTTGCATTGCCATCACTGGTAGCTTTGTTTAAAATGAATGGAGAGATTCCTTAAACATACACACCCATTTTATACTTGTATAAGTTCAGTTAGGGTTTCAGTGAAGACTCCAGTGGCATTAATCCTGAGTTATACCAAACAAGTAATTAATACATGAACCGTCTCCATAGGCTACCAAGATTTACAGTGTCCACCAAGGCCAATACAAGGACAATTCAGTGAAGATCGGCAGGATAACGTGGAAAGTAGGATATACCCACCAAAAGCATGTGAGACTTTTTGCAAGGTTTTATTTTGCTATAACCTAATGAGGAAGTTGATACAGATATTTTGAAGGTTCCTTGTTAGTGGGCCTGAAAGGTCAGTTCAGGAGTGTTAGTCTTCCCATACAAAATATGTCTCTTTTTCTCAGGGTTCTTTTGTGAAGTGGCTATGACAGTTGTCTTGAGTAAGTTCTACTCTTTGTCTAAGTTGCTACATCTAAAATTATAATTGTTATAGTACAGTGCTTGGAACAATACCTACAGATTCCTTAACAGGATTTTGGCACAACCAAAGAAGATATTGGTCTCAGAGAATCCTTCCCAAATGTTACACTACTGAACTCACTGCATTCGGGAAAAGACTTTGTGATTGTAGTCAGTGTTGTATAAATATGGGTAAGATACAGTTCAATAGCCTTCATACTCTGCCTCCCCATTGGCTTGATTTTAGTAGCCCTCCGGTAACATAGGACATGGCACTTAGCTCACAGGAATGTTGTGAGGATTAAAACATTAAAATGTTTGCAAAGTGCTTGAAGATAAACATGCTATGTAAACCTCACCTGTCTTCTGTTTGCTACCTGCACTAAAAGAGTCACATAGCCTGCAAACTGCTTTCTTGCACATTGTGCCTGGAATCACCTACCTCTTCAAACAACCAGTGGACAGGACATTTGTGGAAAGCTTCGTTTCTTGTGGATTTATTTTCATTTTCCCCCAACAAGTGAAATCAAAATGTTGGCAAAAGTTTCCCATTTCAAGTCTCAGACCAGCAGCTCCATCCTGCCTTCTCTTTCGGAGGAATGTCCATGAAGAATGGCAGCAGCTGCCCACAAGGCTTTCTACTGAAGTCCACCAAGTATGCTAGGTTCTAATTGTGTTCTTATTCTGGTGTTATCCGACAGCAGGTCTACCTATTGTACTGGATTTCTTCCTGATTTACCACAGAAGACGTTAAATTAGAATTGGACAGAAGGACTATATGAACTTCTCCTCCTGAACTTTGAGGACACCAGGAAAAAAAAAAGTGTTCAAGTTCCACAATTGTTAACAGGAGGTGACTGATCAGTATCACACATACCCAGGCCTTTGGTAGCAATATCAGAGAGTAGTGAGAGGTCATTGCACCTTCTGCAGAAATTTTTTATCAAGAGAAAGGAATCAGAAGATTGGATTTTTAAATTCTTCATCTTTGAGTAAAAGTAGCATTGTGGACTGGAAGTCTCTGGCTTGCCTCTATATTTAATTTTTGTACTTGCAGCTCTACTTATTACCTAACCTCTTCCCTGGGTTGCCAGGAGCCACATGATAGGGATTTTTTGTCTTAAGGAACTGAAAAGAATATCTTGTGGCATGGATGCTTCCTTTCTATCCCTGGCTTGCTCAGGATGGCCAAAGGCTATCAAGAGTTGGAACCTAAATGGGAGTAGAGTTCTCTACATGGAAATTCAAACCTCAAAAGCTAACATCAGTCTAGGCTTCTGAGGCTGTTTCTGCAGGAAAAACATTGGGAATGTTGATGCAGTTGGTTATGCTGTCTTTCCTGAGCCAGAATGACCCACTGTTGTACTGCACTGGCCAGCTGTAAGCTAATGGATGCAAAAAAAGATGCATACAACTATTGCTCTAACAGTATTAGGTTATGTGGTTGTGTGTGTGAGTGTGTGAGAGAGAGAATTGGCATAAATCCTACAATAATCTGCAATAAAAGGTGGCAAAATAAAAGAAAAAGCCCAAAAGCTTTTGTGATAAAGAATTAATACATTCTTATTAGATTGGGTTGCAGCTAGAGTTTGAGCATAACTATTTGTATCAACACGTGGCTGGACGGTTGTGCTTCTGCAACACCGATGGCTGCCTGAAATGAGAAACCATTCTTAGAGCGTTGCTGGAGAGTATCTGTGATTTAGCCTTCTTGGAGTTAGCTTCAGTATTGCTTTTATTTTTTCATGTCTTTATGGTCAATGAACTGGTACCCTGTGGTACAAGGGACATTCCACATCCAAGCATGTACTTCAGGATGGCTCTTCAGGGTTAGAAGCCAATTCTTATGAATGAAACTTTTCCAGCCTCATGGTAACAAGTGCCCTGTATAATTTGTTTTTGCTTTTGTGATGAGAATCACCGATTTCCAAGCATTTCATTACCTCTTCATGTTCATAGATGTTGACCCAGATGAAGATATTTGCTAAAGGAGTTTTAGACCTAAGCCTGACTCAGCCAGCACAAATCAGTGTAGATCCCCTGGGGCACAAGTCAATGGATATATGCCAATTTACAAAAGCTGAAGATGTGGTCTTACATACATCTTAAAAATGCTACTCCTTCTAAATTCCTCTGCAACTACTGGTATACTGTGTCAACAACAACCTAGTTAATAGGTTGGTCTTATCCACAAGTGGAAAGTCTCTTTTGCCAAGTAGCATGACACAAGAAAAAGAAAGTCATGTTTACTGTTGTCCTACTCTTCCTTCTTCGAGACTGGGACCTTTTCTCCATAGGACTCCAGTCATGCATACCTCACAGGCAAGGATGGGCTGATTTGAAGAAGGATTTCAGTTACAGGATTATAATAGGTCTGACTACTAATGGAGTCCTGGACCTGCCAAACCACAAGGTTTAGGGATATTAGTAGTGTGGAAGATTCAGGATCAACATTACACTGCAAGAAGCAAGAAGTCTTTTCACTGTCAGGTACTGTAGAGAACAAAAGCCTAAATTATGTGTTACGTGTAAATGAGCGTAATATTGAAGCCTGACTGGTTGGGTAAGAGTATCATGTACTCAGAGCAATAAATATCTCTTTCCAGATCATGATGTGCTAGCAGTAATAACAAGGGAATGGCCCAAGTTAATGATAGACATTAAAAGAGATTATGCAGATATCATGGATGTGATTAGCAAAGCATCTTTTGTCTAATTTACCAGAGTATCCTGGCAAGTATTGGGAAATTGGAGTGTGTGAAGTAGGAGAAAAACCAAAGCTGCATTTGTTGATTGTTATGAGACTGGGTAAGGTACTTGACCTTTGCAGAATGTTTAAAAAAAAGTATTAATTGTTAGAACTGTGTGTGTGTGTGTGCACGCGCACGCAACCTATAAAGCATGCCAATCATTTTTGTGGCAGTTATGATAGAGAAAGAGTTGTATGGGGAAGAAGCATGTATCAGAGGAGGAACCATACCAAGTTTTAGCATCTTTTTGTGACAGAAGCCAAATCCTGCACTTCTGTGGATTGCGTATTGACTTATATACCTCTCACAAAGAAAATACACGAGGAGTTGAGATGGGCGTACATGAGTGGGCACACGGCATACCTCTCATACAGACAGCTGCTATCATTAAGTAGCCTTCACTTAGTTTGGAAATTCCTTTCCAGATGAGAAGACCAGTGCTCACCCCGTCAGCCAGATTTCTTCTGGGTGAGAACTACTCTATTCCAGAGAAGCACTCTATTTCTTTCCTCCTGCTCCCCTCTTCCCCAACTGCTCTGGCCACCCCACATAGTGGCTTGTGATAATGTCTGCAGTTGAGGCCTGCTTGCTGAAGTTGGTGGTAAGACTTGCACAATATGAGTGGGCTGTGATTCAAGCCCCTTAAGGCCTGACTATTCCGTTGTCTTTTTGTGCTGTAAAACAAGCTTACCACTGTTTTTTTGGCCTTCCAATGAGAATATACTACTGATTTAATTTAAATTAGGACAAGGGGAGGGTCTGGAATTATGCCAATGCAAAGGCTGATTTTACAAGCATAGTCCTGCAAAGAGGGTGGAGTAGTTTTATAAGTGGTGTGGTCTTCATTGCTGTCTAAGCTAAAATTTTAAATAGTAACACTTTTCCTCTTGCCCTGCAACATGCTTGTAAATCAAGTGTGCTGTTGTGCTTTTAGCTTCTTAAAGTGTTGAAATAATAATGCAAAAAAAAAAAAAAGAAAAGAAAAAAGAAAAAAGGAGGGCTCCCTACTAATTTTTAAACTACATGCAACTCCTGAGAAGGCAGCAATTTTGTCATGATTTACAGCTCCTATTTTGTGTTTTTAATTGGGAATTTACACGATAATTTGTGGCTACATGATTATGTTAAGATTATCTTATAAAAAGATCTAGGACAGTTGTTTGTGAAACCCTAGGGGCACATACCAACATCCTCAGCTATCCAACCAACTGCTTTGCTCCAGTGTTAAAAAGAGTGGGCCTTCAGAAGTGGTTTGATCTTCCTCTGGAAGGTTAAAGGTCAAATGACTCATAAATGAAGAAAGAGTGATTTAATCCTATGAACCTGTGCTGGTATTGTAAAACAATATTCACCAGTGATGGTACACTGTTGTATAAATGACAAACTGTGCAGTAATGGAAGTTGTTATTACATCACTGAAATCCTCACCTGCACTACATTTATGACTCCATAAACATAGGTTTATTTAACAGCTGTGGGAACACCTATGGCCATTTTGTGCTAAAGGTCAATAGTCCTAAATTTCAGTTTGCACATTAGTCTTCATGGCTGAGGTTCATAAAATGTGATGACTAGCATTAAGTGATAAGAACGTAGCAAAAGAGTGATGGAGGAGGAAACGTGCAAATGAAACTGTTTGTGCTGTGCCTTGGCTCTTTCAAGTGCTTAGATATGTGTTTGTTTGCTGAATGATACTCTGAAAACAGATTTATTTATAACATGGTCAGGCGGTCAAAATTCTTGCTTGCTTGCAAGTAGGTTACATGGTTATAATTGATGGCAAAGTAAGTTCAGTTTTGAATCAGGATATTATTAATCAGACACAGTCCACTTCAAATATAGTCAATTTCAGAACATGAGTTAATGGTAGTTTTATATACAACACCTGCTCCTGAGCTGCCTTGCCAAGTTCTGTGGTTTTACAAACATTTTCCTATTCTGTTAAATATTTGTCTTCACAGTTGCTGTGTGAAAGGCCTTCACTAATAACAGACTAACTGACTGACTGAACAGGAGAAACTGAAGTGTGTTGTCAAATGCAGAATGTAAAACAAAGGAAAATAAAACCCCAAACAAAACCAGAAAAAAGAACCCGTCCTCCCCCACAAGAGAAATAGTTTATATCAACAGAAATACATTTCAAATAGAAGCGTGGTTTTAGGCTGATGGTGCCCCTTTGAGTAAATCCTGCTAAAGAACATTGGGCAGCTATATGTATAAAAGTTTGTTTTATAATAATTTTTTCAGGGTTTAGCACTTGAGGAATTTTAAATGGAATCAGTATTCGAGAATTAAATTGCATCTGCATAACAGCAGAACTCTGTTTCTGCACCACATTGTTTAATGTTTTCTTGCCTTGGCACTGTCAAATTAATGCTCTACATGAGTATCACAATGTTGTTTTACATTCTCCACCCATGTTATTGCTTCAGGTGTTGCACTGTTGCTCAGTGAATGTTAGTAGATTTTTAACAAATTTGCAACAACAATCTGGGCTACTGAAGGGATTATAACTAAACCAATAAGCAATTATTGTCTGCTTTCTTCACATGATGAAGACTCATCATCTGTCCAGTCTGACTGAAGTTTTTATGTTGGGAAAGATCACTGAGCTTACTTACATTTTAGAAACTCAATTGTTCTATTTGATTTATAAATAATTGTTATTCAGAGATCAAGCAAAGATAATTACTGTTTTCTTAGACTTTTGGAACACAGATGAAATGATAAAAAAAATGAAAAGATGTGAAGCAATAACGAAGCTGCTCTTAAGCAATGCCAAACATACCTTTCTTGTTTAACATTATTTTGCATCTCTATCAATAATCTCTCCAATGGTCATATAATTAACTATGCTAATAATGCGTCCTTAGTCTTTTTATTACTGTTATTAGTGTGAACCTATTTAAGAGCAATACACTGTAATTAGCAAGTAATCTGATGATTTTGCCATATGCAAATGTGAGATTGAGCATGTTGATTCAGCCACACTTGCCATAGTTTTTCATCTGAATATTATAGAAGCATCTCCCTGAATGAGTGAAGTGGCCTGTTACAAATCTACATTGAAGACTGAACTGGTGACCCTAAACTCAGTGGTAAAGTGAGATTTCTTCTACATTTACACTAGCAGCAATTGGAAAGCTTGGAGCCTTCTTGATTTCCGCATAGTTCTGAGAGCTGAGAGCCACTTTTCCTTGAAAGTATCTACCAGTGCAGTCATTCTTAAGTCATTCTTAAGATCCTCTTAAGGGTATGATGGTGTGCCACACAATGTTAGCACTGGTAGACATGCAAACGTAATTCACAAGATAAACCCAGAGATTTGAAATAGAAATCTGTAGCATTACAAACATTCTGACCTGTTGTGGTCTTTTGCTTTATTATTTTTCCACAGTCAATAAATGAGTGAAAACCAAGAGCTGGAATTTTCTGATAGGTGCCTTGATTGGAATGAGGGGTAGTTTGAATCTAAAAAGGTTGAGAACCACTGTACTAGTGGCAGGAAGACTGTAGTGTGTACCTGACTGTGTCAGAGAAGTGTGTGTATGTGTGTGTGCTCACGTGTGCTTGCACACATGCATGTACAGGGAGGCGGGGGAGAGGGGGCTTGGGTATTACTGATAAAAATAACTGGCAATTAAGACTGGATTAGATGAGTGCCTCAGGGCAACCCATTATCAGGGATAACTTTGGTCATGGTACATCGGTGAAGTGATTGGTGGGTTTTAAATAGGAAAAGAAATGCAAGATCTGATTATTTGCAAAGTGAAAGTTGTTATGAAATACTATTAACTTTGCTTTATTATTTTGTGTTATAACCATTCCTGTCCTTAGATTCTCAAATTCCATCACCTTTAAGACTCCACAGTTTACCAATTTACTACTCTGGCAGTTCTTTTAATGTTAGGATTTAGCAATCAGTACCATCTCACATGTCACACTGTTAGAATGGATGGTGCCCAGAGTAACTGGTGTCCCTCCACTGACAAAGTTTGGTTTACAGTGACACCCACTTTCTGCACAGATGAATGGTGTGTAGAACTGGCAATTCACACTTGTAGGAGCCCTGATGTTTTTATCATCAGTGATCCATTAACTGTAAGTGTCTTCAATCTTTTTTGATTTTGTTTTTATTAAAAATAAAGGAAACTAATATACACATATGTGTTAAAGAAATATTAAAGACCAGGGCTTCTGTCTGAAATGGTCTTACCTTCTAGTTCTTCCTATTGTCCTTCCTTGGTGCAGCACAGAAACAGAATAAAACATGTGCTGATCTCAGACAACTGAGATCAGTACATTGGCACTTTGGGAAGAGCCTATTTTGGTAACATAATGCAGGTTCCTAAACTCCTCACATAGGAGAAGGATGTGGTCTTAGATCACTGGAATGATTTTTGCCCTGCTCTTAAAATAACATTTAAAATGGGGAATTTAGCAACCAGACATGAAAGCTTGTTTGAGGTGACCCTAAGACACTATAATGCTGATAAGTAATCTTAAATGAAATGAAAAAGTAGCTTTAAATACATTGTAATCAATCACATACAAGTGTAAAAGCTGTAGGCAAAAATCGGGTTTGGAGGGGCTGCTAATACACAGAAAGAGAAAATATTTTTGCCACCTTTTATAAATTCTATCTGGCATTTACACCATGGAGTCTAAACCTGCACAATCCCTCCACCACCTGATCACCAAAAAAATACTTGCAAAAACTTTATCTATACAAAGTTAAAGGGATCTGACACTTAGTAAGTGTCTCTGAATTATCTAGCAATGCACACCTCATTTGAGCTGTGCAAATACAGCAGGAGGAAGGGTTCTGGTGAAACCAGTATTTACACACTATCTCAGTGTTGGAAGTAATTAATCTTCAACTGTATGAGCCTTTGTGATGTAAAGCAAGTGCTGACACTTTTGTGTAAACATAAAGATTAGCATATTTACAAACTGGTAGATGTTACTTTGATCAGTTGATTCTTGCACTGAAAAGGCATGTTGGCATGCCGGTTTGCTCTTCATGTGACAAAGATGTCTAATCCTTTTACACTACTCTCAGATCCATATTTAGAATTTTGACTTGTATTTTCTAGATCCACTTGAGCTCAGCATTTAGTTTGTTTAGCAGTGTTCATCCACTCTTTACACTCACTGGTGTCTCTGACCAGTTTGTTTTTTTTTGCAAAGTATGTAGTAAAATTCCAAAGTACCAAATGACCTGGCTGAAAACCCTTAACTCCTGTAGATTTAATTACTAAGGCAAATTGGAACCATTTGCAGTCAGGGTTGTTTTTTTTTTCTTTTTTGATGGCCTATATAATGTTTTTCACTGTTTCCCTTCTTGCTTTTAAGTGGCTTGAGGAAAGAGTAGGAAAATTAGGCAGTATACCCACATGTTATTTCTAATATTTTACAAATATTTCAATTTTCCTATACAGTTTCCTTCACTGGGAAAACTTTAAAAATGGCACCTCTTGAGTCTCAAGATTCTCTATCTTAAAATTATTACTAAACTTTACACAACTAATTTTTAATGCAAATTATACCCGGCAGAGGCAAACCAGCCTAGAAAGTGTGTGGTGTCAGGCAATTGTGTTGTAACAAGATAATGACCTGCTCAGGTTATAACAGGCTGGGTCATATCTGTTTAGGGCTATACTATGTTATGATGTTGTTAGTGCAATCCTGTAGCTTTTTACTCCTGTGAGTAAACCCAATGATGTCAATGAGACTCGTGTACTTCCTTAAATTATTTAAACCTCCTGTAAGATTTAAATAAAGTTTGCTCAACATGATAGATTTTCAGTATAGCTGGGCCCCAAACAGCTTGAGAGAGAGAGAGAGAGAGAGACTGTACAGACACAGGGAGCAGTGTGCATCATCTTCCTTAGTTTGCATGTTTATTTTGTAATTATCTAAACACTCAGGACAAGTTTTCTCATTCTACCTGTGCTGCACTGAGTCTGCGTGTTTTCAGTTACAGTCCTCTTCTTTGCCCTTTCTATCCTGCTTTCCTGCTTAGTCATTCCTGTTATGTTCTCCATAGAGAGAAGCTATTCTTCTTGTCTCTAGCGGCCACTGAAGGGGTGGCTTTGCAGCAAACCAAGTGCTATCCCTACACTAGCTCCTGTCCCTACACTGAAACCTCAGACTTGAGTTTAGTAGTACTTTCATCCTGGCTCCCTCGCTTATCTAGAGTTATAAGCTTTCTCTTGATACTGGTAAGGACAAGATACATAAAGGTAAACCACTTATGTGGTGATAGTCCTCCAGTACTTTCCCACAAACAAGGCCTTCAACATTTCATTGGAAAAGAATTTCATCAGCTTAGCTTACTGCAGCACAGAAGGTATGGATCGCCTCTCCAAAGTTCTTGTGAGATGCACACAACACTCAGGTGGTAGTTCCTTGAGTAATTCTTCAGGGAAGCCAAATATCTAGTGATGCAACTCCCCACACCTACTCCCCTTTGGCACAGGAAAAACACTCATACTTCCTGCTGGGCTTGTCTCAGCTTCTAGTCTCAAACTGTGGGCACCAGAACACAGTGTGCTTCTTGCCTTTACCCCCCAAAAGGACCTGTCTTGCTGCTTTTTGGCCTGAGGATAGCATCAAAAAGTAGCAGCAGAGGTAGTTGCCGGTCATGGTGGGAGGAGATTTGGGAAAAGAAAAAGATAGGAGAAGACAGGATAGTTTGAAATGATCTCAATTATGAAGTTCCAATTCCCTTTGCCTCCCAGCAGACAGACACCATCCCGTCTCCCTGCTTCAGTGATCCAGGATAAAGCTCTTAATCCTCTATATACATTAGTCAAAGCCAGGTGTTATCCATCTGAACATTAACTTGTTTCTGGCTGATTTCAGTTCTAGTTCCAGAACTGTTAAAAACTGTTTTCCTGTTCCAGAGACTGACATTTAAAAAAATTATTCTGATGTGCATTAAGATGAAACCAAAACTTTGCGAAGAGATGAGCCAAAATGAGCAGGGCCTTGCTTCTGAGGTGGGAGACCCTGTCTAGATCTAGAGGCAGGAAGGATAGAGATTTGAACCAGGAGAGTGCCAGGAGAATGCTGGGACTACCAACATATCAGCAGTTCTGGGGTTTGTAAATCTCTCTTTGACTTGACTAGTAAATCCATTCTGGAGCACAGAAGTTTTATGAAAACAAGTACATGCCGTCTCACGCACATGTGTGCATGCACGCACACGTTCTTAGTTTCAAACCAGCTGAACGTTTATCAAAAAACAAAAACAACCCCCCCCAAACAAAAAACCTCCCAAACCATTTCTAATGACTCATAATTTTTTAAGTCATAGATTTATACAGGATGGGATCCTAAAGGATATCCCAGTACTGCACTTTACAAGTCATCCATTCTTGAACAGCAGACTCTCCCTGCCTACTGCCCAGAGCTAAAGACTGGAAGCATTACCCTGTTAATTAATACAAGTGGCATAATTAATAATTGCTTTGTATATCACATGCATTTTTTGTGAGTGGGCAATGGCCGAGGTGCTCCATGCAAGTGCATCTCTCCTAAAATATTACACGCAATTGCCTGTAGTTACACAAGTTAATAAAGAATGTTCAGTGTGCCTTGTTTCTTGCCTATTTCTAGACTATAAACAATGGCAACAAGGTCTATATTATGATTTCTTGTTAAGCAAATGAAGTATTCTCAAAAGAAACTGATACCCTTTTTCTTGCATAACTCACAGTGTCTCACATGAACGTCAGATCTATTCCTGATTAGAACTCCCAAGGATCAAAAAGAAAGCTTGCTGCCTCAGTTCATGACTCGATTAGCCTAAATAGAACAACTTGTCTGTAAGCAAAAGTACATTATTTTAATGATATTGTCCTATCCAAGAAGAAAAACAGAGAATACTTTATATTTTAGGATAAAATCTATTTTATTTTGTGATTGTTATAAAAAAAAATGTATTGGGTGAAATCCTAGCCTCAGATAGGAATTTTGCCACAGGCTGCATTATGCCCAGATTGTCACTCTTCGCATCTCTTAAGATTAGCTATGTGGGGGAGGGGAGAAAAGTATAACAACATGGAATTTTGGAATCCCACAGCACATCCTATTGTTACTAATTTTCAAAAGAATAGCTGGCATTGTCTGTCTTATTATTAGCTAAAGAAGAGGTTTAGCCATTTCTTGAGGACAGAGGTTTTGGTGGTTTGTTCATGGGAGATTTTTTTTTTGGTTTTCTTGCTCCTGTGGATTATTTTTCCTCGGTTTATAATCTTTATATGTGTTTTACTAGTTTTCCAAGGTGTTGGGAAGACCTTGATAGAGCAAACCAGTTTTATATGTATGTAGTTATTACATAAAAAGTATTGTTTTGCCAGTTTTACTACTAATGTAAACATTGTCCTCTTGTCATGAAGTGTAGGATCAGGCCCCTTGAACTGATTCCTGAATACTGAGTAAATGAATTGTGCATGAGGAAGCTGCTAAAAGTTAGGGAAATAGAAAGGGAATGTCAGTCTTGAATCTCCAGAGCTGTACTCCATGTCCACCGGAGATTTACGTTTGACAGTGCATAGAGAATATAGACACTCTTAACCCCAGGGTTTCTTAGCTTTTTTGGTGGCTGTGGTATAGTGGGAAGGACTCAGCCCTTTCTGATATCCTATGGGCTTTTTGGCCAACATTTTTACTGTCATAATTAGATAGAAAACTTCATTTTCAAACAGAAGTCTTTTTTTTTAAAGAAAATGTTGGAAGCTAAATTCATCTTGCACTAGAACATTTTCAATTAACTTTAGGATGCACGTACAGTCTTTTGGTTATTATATCAGTGTTGTTTGGCCTTAAAAAGGCACCTTCCAAATAAATCTGTCTACATATTATTTATGTACTCCATTAGGATTTAGTGCTGATAGGACAGATGGATCTGGTCTTTCAGGAGTTGCCTTAACTTTATCAGTCCATTTACATGTGGTCATATTTCTCCCACTGGGTGCTTTAAGAACTTTAGTACATGGAACACAAATTTAGGCCTACGTTTGTTTTTATTGGTGGGACTTCTTTCCTTTCTTCAACATTCTCAAATGTTCCCTGGTTTAAGTAGAGTTATCTAAGGTAATCCACTCCTGCCCTTACCAGGGATATTCCACTTTGTTCATAAGCACATAACATAACTCTAGTCCCCAGTGATTTCATTGTGAAATTAAAACCCAGACACTCATCCAGATGTCTTAGAAGATAAGGGCAGTCCTAATCCCTGTGTCACAGAGGACTTGAGGAGCAGGAATTCACCTATACATCATCACATCATTATTAGCTTGGACCATGGCAAGCCCAACACAAACATTTTCCACAGGGCTTGCATTCAGGCTTGGCAGTGTTAAGAAAATACCCTCTAGCAATGTGTTATTTTAGGATGAAACAAAAGTAGACATGAATGGCAATAGAAACAGAGAAGTATTGTTTTTATTTTCCATGTGAACCCATAACTAGTCTTAAATGAAAATCCAGCTAACTTAGATGTAAATGCCATTGCATTCAAATGAGCTATCAAATATCAGCACACTTATTTTGTGTTGGAATACCGATGCTTGTCTTAAGCATTGTGATGCACGATGGGAAGGGCAATTTAGATAGGAGAAACTGAAAGCTTTATCTGATTAAAACTGATATGCTGATTGATTTTGACAGAGAGAAATCACTTCCATTTCCAAAACAGAGTGAACAAAACCATTGTGTATCTGTCACTAATATAAGCCAAGGCACTGACACTAGAAACAAAACATGGTCCAGTGACAGGCAGAGGCTAATTCTGTTCTCATTCCTCTAGCTTGCCTGCCTTCAGAAACACTGTACACTGTAGGCCTTCAAGAAATGAGAAGTCAGCTTGAAAATGGTGTCATGAAGCTTATATTAAACAGTCCTTAGAACAGGGACTAGAATCTGTGCGTCTCTCCCTGCATCCAAAATAAGTACCTTAACCCTTACAGTACCTTAACCCTCCCAGGCTGCTGTTGCACCAGCAAGTTCAAAGACGGGTGCCTGCCTGGAGCTGGGGCTAACAATCTGTTGATTGTAAGTCTTGGGGCTGGTCCTGTCACATGTTCAGTTTAAGTTTCTATACTAAACAGCCATAAAATATTCTGCATTATATGTAGAACATTTTTATGGCAGGTTTGCCATTTTATGGCTTATTCATTTGGGTACACATGTAGATCCTTGCCATTTATGCTGTGATTAACACATTAATCATAAATGTAATGTATTTAGGGGAAACTGTGTCCCTTCCTCCCAAAATTAATAAAATAGGTAGACCATATTAAATGAAACATGACAGAAAAGGCTTGCCTAGTAGTTAAAGCATTAAACTCTGATGCTCTGCTTTCAGCTGCTAGCTCTGTTACCCCTCCCATATGACTGTAGGCAGGTTCTGTGTAGGGTAAAATTTATCTTTAGCACCAAAACATATGCACCACTGGGATCACCCATAAGAGGACTGGCATTTAAACCTTTTGCTTGCCCTCTACATGGGGACAAACTTCACTCTGATAGTCTTTGTATATCTCAGTGCCTTATCTATGCAATAGGAGAATTGTAAAGATAAATACAGTTTATTAAATATGAAGGGGACACATGAATGCCAAAACAGAAGATAAACCCCCCAAAACTTTGAATATGCAAACCAAAACAATTATATATCTATATACTTATGTTCCAGACCTTTTAAGATTGAGCAGCTGGGCCAGAAATTTCTTAGGGAACAGAATAAGCTTTCTAATAGATTTGGATGCATCTTGCTTCTGGTCCTTTCTGGAAACTTATGCTATCAGAACTATTTTGCTTAGCAAAAAGCAAAGATCCATACTTAAAGCCTCTTTTTGTCTAATTCAGTGGAAAAGCAGTTCAGGACCAGTTCATCTATGTGAAAAATATGACCTCTGTATCCTATCAAGGTCAGTGAGCCTGCTTAGTAAGTGCTGGTCACTGCTTTAGGTCAGTTTTGATTTACATGCCTGGATTCCATGCTTTCAGAAAAAAGATTGTGGTTAACTTTTACATTTTAGCCAGTGCCTGTCCTTTCCCATTGAGGTATTGGCTTCTCCCAAGAGCATCCATTATATTCAGTGCATAAGTCTGTTAAGTTGAATGTAGAGCCACACAGAGACATTTTTGTACAAAGGTGAATTTTTAGATTCTTGCCCCCCAATTTCAGAAGAATCCCATTGTGAGGTTTTCTTAAAAATATGTTTTGTGTAATGAAGATAAATTTAGAAGATAACCATTGCATAGAAAGGGATTTAAACATCCCCAAACCATACTATCTAGGTGTATCTTAGTTTCAGATACATAGATTTCATAGATTTTTAGGGTCGGAAGGGGCCTCAGTAAATCATTCAGTCTGGTAGATCATTGAGTCTGACCCCCTGCCCTGGGCAAGAAGAGTGAAGGGGTCAGATGACCCTAGGTAGGTGCTTGTCTAGTCTCCTCTTAAAGACCTCCAAGGTAGGGGAAAGCACCACCTCCCTTGGAAGCCCATTCCAGATTTTAGCAACCCTCACAGTAAATTAATTTTTCCTAATGTCTAATTTAAATCTGCTCTCCATCAGTTTATGGCCATTGTTCCTAGTAACACCAAGGGGCACCCTGGTAAACAGAATATCCCCTATTCCTTGCTGCGCCCACTCTGATGAATTTGTAGACAGCCACAAGATCCCCTCTCAGCCTTCTTTTGCGAAGGCTGAAGAGATTCAGGTCCCTCAATCTCTCCTTGTAAGATTTTACCTGCAGGCCCTTAACCATATGAGCAGCCCTCCTCTGGACCCAGGACTGTCCCTAGAGGGGAGAATCAGGGCAACTGCCATGGGCCCCATGCTTTGGGGGGTCACACAGAGCTGGGTGGAGTGGCAGTGGTGACTCCATGCTGCCGCTGGCTTCACACTGGACGCTTGGCACCCCCACCCTTGCCACTGAATCTGCTGCCAAATCCAGTGTGTCTGGCCACTCAGCACCCCCCACCCCCTGCTGCTGAATCTGCACCGGCTTCCTCACGTCCAGGGGCAGGGCCCTGCACAGGCTGATTTGCCCCAGGCCCTGCATCCTGCTCAGGTCATCTCTGTCTGGACTCTCTCAAGGTTATCCACATCCCACTTGAACTGCGGTGCCCAGAAGTGGATGCAGCACTCCAGATGCAGTCTTACCAATGCTGCATAGAGGGGAAGTATCACCTCCTTAGGCTTGTTTGTGATGCACCTGCTAATGCATGAAAGAGTGTGGTTGGCTTTACTTATCGCTTTGTTACATGAATGACTCATGTTCATTTTGGAGTCGACTATGAGTTCGAGATCCCTTTCTGCTGCTGTGCTGCTTAGGAAGTCACCTCCCAGTCTGTAGATGTGTTGGTGATTCTTTCTCTCTAGATGCAGCACTTTGCACTTATCTTTGTTAAACTGCATCCTATTCTGTTCTGCCCACTTTCCCAATCTGTCCAAATCTGCCTGAATACGCTCCCTGCCCTCCAGTGGGGGCAGTATTTGCCCCATAATTTGATGTCATCCATGAATTTGGACAGAGTGTTTTCCACAACCTCATCCAAGTCACTGATGAAGACATTGAATATCACTGGTCCAAAGACCGAACCTTGGGGAACTCCACTGCCCACCTTTTTTCCAGGTCAAAAATGACCCGTCCACTACCACCCTCTGGGTGCATCCCATAAGCCAATTCTCCACCCACCTGACAGTGTAATAATCTATGTCACAACCGCTTAATTTATTTGTAAGAATGGGATGTGACACTGTATCAAAAGCCTTTTTAAAATCCAAGTAGTTGACATCTACCTCAGTTCCTGCATCTAAGCATTCTGTGACCTCTTTGTAAAAAGAAACAAGGTTAGTCAGGCAGGATCTACCTGCCATGAAGCCATGCTGGTTGCCCTTCAGCATTATTTTTCCTACTGGACTCCCACAAGTGTGATCCTTAATAATTTTTTCAAAGGTTTTCCCAAGGATACAGGTGAGGTTAACTGGCCTTTAGTTACCTGGATTATCCTTTCTCCCCCTTCTTGAAAATAGGGACCACACTGGCCCTTTTCCAGTCCTCTGGGACCCATCCTGAGTGTCATGACTGCTCAAACAACTGCTCCGGTGGTTCTGCTAGGACACTGGCCAATTCCTTCAGCACCCTTGGATGAAGATCATCAGGGCCTGCTGACTTAAACACATCCAGCCCCTCCAAATGCCCCTTCACTAGGTCAGTGCTAACTGTTGGTGGGTTGGAGTCCCTCTTTTGCCTATCTATAGCCCCTTTGGGAGATATGTCTTTATCCATGTTCAGGAATACAGATGCAAAGAACTCATTTAGGAGCTCAGCATTGTCCCTCCTATCTGTTGCCAGTTGCCCTAGCCTGTCCTGTAGGGGTCCTATGTTACCATGTACCATTTTACTCCCTACGTACCAAAAGAAGGACCCAGCCTGAGTTCCATTTCTGTATCTTTATAACACCCACATGAAGTAGGCATAGCAATTATACTCATTTTATAGATGGGGAATGGAGGCACTGACAGACTGAGTGACATGCCAAAGTCAAACAGGAAACTTGCAGCAAGAAGAGAATTGAACTAAGGTCTTTCAAGCTTTAGACTAATTCCCCAGCCACTGGACCAGCTGTCCTTCCACCCAGCATGAAAGACAAAGAGGCAGCCAGAAATGCCAGGAAGCCTTTAAGTGATCTCCTTAGAACCAGGCATATGACTCTATGAACCACCAGAAGAGCAGTTATGCATATAATTAAAATTAACTTACTGAGGATAATATAGTGCCCATGGGTAATATTTGGGGCATGAGAGAGCATGTGCACCTCTTCAGATGTTTTAGTCACACTCAGTTCCCACTGAAAACTTGCAGTAAATGCTCATTTGTATTTTCAGGCATGTAGAAGTGTGGCTGTAGTATAACCTAGGGAGGAAGCTCATCCCATACGTGCCCTGTTGGTAACCAGGCATCAAGAATGAAGAACTATCACTTTCTCTCCTCACTGATGAAAACTACCCAGTAATAGAGAGAGGAAAGAGCTGAGAATACAGCACAGCAACATTGAAATGATGAGTGGAAAATCTCATCTTCTTACCTAATCTGGAATTCTAATAGAGGCATTAATACGGTATAGTACATGTTGTCCCTGATAGGATGGAGAAAAAGATACAAGACTGCCCCAAATGGCACCCAAAGCCTATTCCCTTAACCCCACACCCCACCATTAAATATAATAGGATTAAAATAGGATACGTTTGAGCCAATGCCTTTGTAATACTCATTTACTTCCTGAAACACTGGAAATCTCAGCAATTCAGTTTTCTGCCACTTGTCACTTCACTGGTGGAAACAGGATTTTCCTTGTGATGACTGCTGTTCTACTAACTAATTGCTGTAAATTGAGGCTTCTTAATTTGGCCCCTAGGACTCTTTAACTTCTTCAAATATTTATAAAACCTTTTAATGAAATTCACTACCTCATACTTTGTGCATGAAAGCTGAGAGCCTACGGTTAAGGCTGTACACCTGTTACAAAGCTTAGTGTTGAGCATGACAAGTGTTGTTCACACAGTTTATTAGAAATCTGTGAGGTATGTTTTTCTTAGTATTAATGAAAGCATGCCAGCTTCTTCCTTTGTTCCTCTACTCCATGATTAGGTACTCTTACATGTCTGCAATACAACTGTGACTTAAGCAGGTTCATCTCCTAAGCACTACTTCAGTTTCCAAGATTGTTTTGCGAGAGAAAAAACCTACAGAACATGGGGAAGGAGAGGTTAAGCATATTCCTACATGCCTAATATCTATTATCAGATAGCCTATTCAATCAGACTGTTGGAGAAGTTTTCAATCTGTACTGGATCATGTACTTTAATAAAAGTGTAGAAGCCTAAAGTTAGTTCCTTTAATGCATAATTAGATTCCAACATAATTGACCTACTTTTCAAAAGTGATGAGAAATGAGTCCAGGAAAAAAAAATCAGGCCACTTTTTAGAAGCCTCAGCGTCAAGAACAGGAGCTTAACTTTCTTATTTATGGGCATCAAGAGAAAGGGCCAGAGGAATGCCAATAAACAAATGCCACTGGAAGAAGCCTTTTTTCTTTTTTTAAAATTTGAATATGTTGAGCTGTTCCATTGGAAATTAATTTTTTGAGGTAGAAGGGAACACACTCATGCTTGCTGGTCATACCATCTATGTAATTACACACTTAAAAGGATATTAGTCACTTGGGCAGCTGAATTATGCAGATAGTCAGTTGTAGTCAATTCCCAAAGCAGAACACAGGATACTTAGGGTAGATATTGAGATCATTGTAGTGACCATACAAGATGAAAAAAAAAATCAACAAATACTTCATGCAACATTTTCAGCATGACATGGAACATTCCAAAGAGGATATGTGACGAGCATCCATCTGACACTACAGTGTAATGTGAGAAACTCTCAATCTTGCATATGATGCCTGGGGTGAAGGTTTAGAATTTTAGAGCATTAGCTCACCAAAGAGTTTTAATAATAATGGTTCTAACTTAGGACTCTCAGGGCCTAATTTGTCTAAGGCTTAAGCACGAACAACTCTTGATGCTAATGAAGGTGAAATCCTAGCTCTAATGAAGTCAGTGGGATTTTTACCATGAATTTCAATGGAGTCAGGATTTCATCCTTAGACACTGAATTAAATGGGCTTGAGAGCAGGTACAAGCATAACTGTAGCACTGAAACAACATAAAACGTGGCATCTATGGAAAAAGCCCCATTCAAGATCAACATAACAGGTGCTTATCTTAAGAACTCCAGATACCACTTACCTGAGCATAGGCGTAAGTCTAAGGAAGGTACAGTTTGTATGGCAAAGGTGTTTTACTTAAGTCATGACTGCATGCTCTGCATCTTTATTTATTGTTTAGTTTTGTGCGTATTTATACATTTTAGTATATATTTCATGTTTGTGGAGAACGAGGCAATCTTATACCTATGTATACATAAACACAGGTGAATCAACTATAACATAGCCTTATAATCACCACTATGTAGTACTTTTCACGAGTAGATTTTGAAGAACTTTACAAAGGATAGAAGTAACCTTGTTCCCATTGTTGAGATGAGAGCAGAGAGAGGTAGAGTGAGTTGGGTGGGATCACTGAGTAGTCACAGCTGGAGATAAAACCCAGATCTCCTGAGTCCCAGGCCAGTGCTCTATTTACCAAATCACACTGACCTTTAACAAGTGTTATTAGTTCTCTTTTGCTCCTGGTGTCTTTTAGTCATGTCCACATATCTCATCTTAAACTTAGATTTTAAATTTCTTGGGGCATGTGTTTGAACAATACCTAGCCCAAGGGAGTTCTGGCCTTTAGATAGTACTACAAGGCAAATAATTATAGCACAGTAACACATGCAAACTTTACAATTTTTATTATTCTCTTTTTTTTCCCTGAATAAAGTTATTAACAATAATAGCAGATTCTGTGTAGGTAAAGTGCATAAACATCACAAGATAAGTTTTCAAACCAACATCTGTACAGACCAAGTGAATCCTTTTTTAAAATTTTTGTCTCTTGTGTTCTGTTTTTCTGCATTTCTATTACCTTTTACAAATAAATTAGAATAGCTGAATTTAAAGATCCCAAGGCCATTTTTGGAAAGAAAAGGGAATAATATTGGTGTCCTGGCCAAACATTTCTCTCTCAATAAAAGCAAGTGTTAGTGTTTCAAAAGCTTTGAGGAAGCTACTGTAGGACCAGTAATGGCCACTGTGTTTTCACTACAGAGTGAAAATTCTCTTCTCAGTTACACCATGATGCAATGACATTGCACCAGTCTGGGGCAGGGAGGTACTGAATTCATCCCAAAGCCTTTTTAAAGCACCCCTCCTTTCTTTGAAAAACCTGCAGGCTGAAATGGAGGATTTTTACTTTATCTTATTATGCCCTCTTCAATGACGAAAGAAAAAGATAATCAGTAGCACAGATTCTCAAGTTTATTTAAAGGACTGTAGCTTGATATATGAAAGGGAGCATACCATTTGAGAAAGGAATGGAATAAGTAGAAATCAGGAAAAATAGCAGTGGACCAGTGTTTCGAAGGGTATATCTCTTCTACAAGCGGTTGCCACTTTAACTTCAGCAGCAGAGTGATGGATCCACTGCCACAGATAGCTCTGACAGCAGAAGGAATTTTCTGGTGCCAATGTTATTCCAGTTCTCCCAAATAGCAGAAAGTCTGCTGTCAGAAGCCATCTGGCAACAGGGCATCCATATCCAGAGTTTTGCCATCAGTTGTGCTGGCTCTGAGACAACCTTTTTATACATCTACCTGGACATTTTTCTTCCTAAATAACTTCACAATGGGTAAGAATACATGAGATGATTTACTGCCTAGTAGATTAACCTACTGAGCAGTATATATGCAGTAGGTACTGCAGTATATATGCAGTAGGTACATGCAGTAGGTGCTGCTCAGTAACGCACAGTTACATAGCTGATCAGGAACAAATTGTTCCCAGGCAGACCAGGGAGCAGGGGGCAGGAGACCTCTCTCTTCATCTGGGCAGCTGCCTGCTTCCCAGCTCTCCCCTGACCCAGGCAGGTGCCTGCTGCCAGGACTGGCTCCAATTGCAGAGCTGGGATAGGGACCATATCTTCCTGCTCCCTGCAGAAGGCAGCTCCTAGCCCTTGGCTCCAAGATTGGAGCCAGGGCTGCAACGTTGCCCCCTCCTCCAGGCAGCTGCCTGCTTCTGGGACCAGTTTCAATCCCAGAGCTGCTGGGGGCAGGGGCAAATTTGCAGCTCTAGCTCTGATATCAGAGCTAGGGGCCAAGAGCTGCCTGCTGCGGGACTAGGGAACATTTTCCCTGCCCTGGCTCTGTGATCAGAGTACGGGTTGGGCAGTAGGCAGCTGCCTGGGGCAGGGGTTGGGGTGGGATGCAGCTCCCCTGGAGCCCAGGCATGATCCTGAAACCCCCTGCCAGCCTGGGGTTGGCACCCAGGAGAGCCTTGAGCTCCCCCCCTGGCTGCCATATAGTAGCAGAGCAGGGCAGGAATATCCCCGCCGTGAACTGGTCCCATGTGCTCAGGGAAATCTTCCTGCACAGTATTTTACAGTGCAGTAAGCTTTCTGAGCATTAATTGCATGTGTAGACAAGCCCCATGTAGATAAGAGCTAAGGCTCTGACAATGCTACAGCTGAATGCCGCTGAGGGTTTACTTTGTCTAGCTCACAGCTACCCATAAAGAATTAGCTATACTTTCAGAGCAGTTTAGGAGTCTTCCCCCAAAGAAACCTTCTGCGATGTTATGCATCTAAGGCAGGCAGAAAAACTGCACTGAAGTTATAGTATTCCTATTGCATTGCACTGCCAATCCAGAGCACGAGCCAAAGGCCAACAAGGATGCTTTTCAGAGATTTTTATATGGGTGTTGGATCAGGCCCAGTGTGAATCTGCAACATTGCTATCACTACTTTCCCCACTCACATTTAGTTTCAACTTTCAGCATTATCAACTCTTGTGATGTGACTACAAATCTCTTGATGTTATTTATTAATTCCCCATCTTCTGGAGTCTTGTGATTATTGGAGAACATCAGCCTTTGTAAAAAAAAAAAAAGTTCTAGCCTCCATCACTTCAGAGAAAAACTTGAAAGTGTGAATTTTCAAGGCACAAGAAACTCCACGAGGCAAATAAAGAGAACCCCCCAAATCTCTTTGTCCTTGGGGTTTTAACTTGATTTTTTTGGATATTCAGGGCTAGCAGTTCAGCATATTGCTCTCTGCATAAAGCATATTTATTCACCGCAGGATGCACTTGTGCTATGCCCATTGATATACCCTTGGAAAGCTTGGTCCCATTTGCTATATTTGTGGATTTAGCTCTTGACTAGAAGAGGCAAATGTGCATGGTTTTCAACCAGTGATTTTCTTTCCACATCCCCAAAATTATGCCGTATAATTATTTTTTAAATGGCTTCTACTGATAGGTCCCTCACTTCCCTAAGAGGCACAGGAATCAACTCTCACATCCCTTTGGTAACTCTCCTATAAGAATAGCAACATTTTGACAGCCTCAGGTAATATATGGGAAAGGCAGTTATAAGATGAATGGATAATTTCTTAGCTCTGCCCAACATTTCATGAATGTGCTGCAATGTATACTTTACTCTTTTCCAATTGGTGTCAAATATCTTGTGGTTCCTAGCAAAGAAATGAGAAAGGGCTTTTTAAAATATGAATTAAAATATATATTCATCTCGTATCAACAACCTTGGTTGGGGCAGTTGTGGAAATTAATGGACTGGCTGGGGTTAATGGCCCACAGCTCAGCTGAAATCCGTCAATTCCTGCCAGATGACCACCCATACTCACTAAATACTACATGACTTTATCTCAATTGCTTACATTTTTTTTGATGACCAGGATTGAAGAACATGGAATGTATACACAACTCTAGTCAATGACTCTGAGCCTGGGTTTAACTGAATCTATAGCTTTGTCTGGTTTCTTTAAAAAAAACCCAAACCAAACTAGTGTTGGTTAGTTAAGCCTATCAATATATTATATTAGAGGGATCCTGAAGTAGTTTCTTTGATAGCTGAGGTAAGAGTAAATATAAGGCACTATAACTGCACACATAGCTGTGCTAGAATTTTTCTTCCATAAGCATTTGTCCAGAAGGGCCATCTTTTGAAGTAGACCTCTGCAAATGTATCAGTAACATTTGAAATAGCTTAGACTCAAGTAAAATGCTTACACAGTCCTTATTGGTGTGCATGAAGGTGACTGTTTATACAAATACCACTTTGCCTGCCCAGAGATAGGTTCTCTGTGAAGAAATGAAGATACTCCCAAGTTCAGCAGTTCTATTGCTTGAAACTAGAGAATGAACATAGTACTGTGTTTTTCTCCTCTGTGGTACAATCATTTTGAAAGACATCCAGTACTTCAATGAATTATGCTGTTGTAAAATGTTGTTTCTCATGTGATCTGATGGCCTGTTCTTTAGACACTTCAATCAAGCAGTTACATAGTGCATGGACTTGCACTGTGAATTGCAGGAAAATGTACCATATATTGAAGCATGAGTTAGTCATGCAGTCCAGGATATTCAGCTGAACACACCAATGTGTGTCCAGCTGAATATCTAGGCTGTGAATATCTAGGCTGAACAGCTAGGCTGTGTGCACTAGCTCCCTAGGAGAACAGTTTAGTGCAAGAGTATTGAGTCTGCTCTATGCATTATATGTACCAAGGAGAGTGGGAAGGATCCATAACCCCTAAACTGAAGCCTCGGGTGGGCAACTAAAGAAACAGTCAGCACTAGCTGAACATCAAGTTGAGGGGCATTAGGTGAAGACCCCTTTGCTCAGCCCTT
The DNA here is from genome assembly GCF_030867095.1 of Alligator mississippiensis. Classification (NCBI taxonomy): domain Eukaryota; kingdom Metazoa; phylum Chordata; order Crocodylia; family Alligatoridae; genus Alligator; species Alligator mississippiensis. The sequence continues at coordinate 47,566,235 of NC_081833.1, read as the reverse complement.
GCTGTCCCGCCCCCCGATGAATTTATAGACTGCCACAAGATCCCCTCTCAGCCATCATGGGAGCATGATGATGGGGGTTAGACACACCAGACACCTGATTCTCCTGTCATTTATGGACATGTAACTTTGGAGCAACTTCACTGAAGCCACTGATGTTAAACTGGCATGTGGGGATAATCAGTATCATTATATTTGTACACAAATACCACTACTGTACATGATGTTGCTTGTGCCTATGATAACTTGTTTGACAGTGGTGTAACACCACTGATTCAACAGGTATCAGAAGAGTTGGAATAGGGCTTCTTTTCTCTGTAAGCTCTCTTTCTAGAGCTATGGTGGCAATGCAAATGGGGAGACTAGAAGATAGTAGGCAAGAACAAGAAAAAGGAATCAAGAAACAGATCATGAAAGGACAGAGATTAGTTTAGATTTTGTCCCCATTAACCTACATTCTGTTGCATTTCCCTGTCAAAAAGGGGAGATGAAAGCAGGAAATTTCACTTTATCTTGGGTTGGTAGTTGTCTTGAGGCTGAATGCAGCCCTGGGGTAGAAGCACGTGAATCTCCTTCCCCCTACCATATAAGCTATTCTGTATGGGGGAGGGTGGGGGGAGCCTTGCTCTTTTTTTCATGTGAAATATGCAAAAACTACAAGGAAACTGAGCTGCTTATATTTTTCCAGATTGCCTTAGGGTTTCCTGGAATTTTTGCTACTGTACATTTATTTAAAGTAACCTTATATGTTTAAGAACATGCTGATCTTTGGTTGCTACTGATTTGTAGTTGTGTAAGCAAAATCAGAATCAACCCTGAGAATTTCTTTTGCTTGCAGTCATTTTTGCACTGTCAAATAATCCTCTCCCCCCACCCCTCCAGGTTGACCTTGCTAGTATCTGGTGACTGTATGGTAAATGGCAACACATGTAGTCCTAGCCAGGGAGAAAGTTATGATCCAGACTGATATAAGCATTGTGATCTACTGTCAATCTTCTCAAAGATCACAGAGCAATCTGTTTCTAAATTAAGGTGGATATATGATAAATACTTTGTTTTTCTTGACTGCTATTGTATTTTCCCTGGCATTAAGCAGAGGCTGTTACTGCTTTGTGGCTTTGTCTCTGCCAATTATGAACTAAAATAACATCAGCTGATGCAGTGTCGCAAGCCAAAACCTCTTTTGCTTCTTCACAGCTATATTGTTAATGAATATTAAGTAGCTGTAATGACTCATTAATGCAACTTTAATACCTCTTTGCAACCCTATTGTCAACCAGTTACTGAAGAAATAAAGAAATAAGGGCTCAGTCTCTGTGCCTTACTCATACAAGTAATTCCATTAACTTTAGTGGAACTATGCACTTAATTGAGGACAGTGTGCATACAACCTTGGAAAGACTCCTCATATTCTCTGTTGTCCATCATATATAAATCTGCTGTGTAATCATCATCATTATATACCTTAAAATAAAAAACAAGTCTTTTGTAATGTTACTTAGGACATTATGTATTACCTAAAAATCGATTTAATCATCCAACCAAGTGAGTACACAACAAATGGAATTCATTAACATTTTTGTTGGCTCTCTGTTTCACAATAAACATATTTTTGTTTGTACAACATGTGTCTATCATGAAAATATTTCCAGGAAAAATAAATGGTTCAAATGGACAGCTTTTTGTAGATCATTCAGTGCATTCTCTCTTAGATGTAATTTATATCAGTATTATTTGTTATAACTGGTAAAATACTAAAAGCTTTTTAAAAAAGCTAAAATGATTTACTTTTTTTTTTTATTGTCTAGACTTTATGTAAGCCACTGTTAATTAATACTGCCCTTCTTGATGGCTTTGCAGAAAGCATAATTCAAACAAACCAATTATAAATGATTTTTCAATGTAAACTTTAACAATGTAGCCCAAGGGCTTGCTAAACATAAAAGTACAATTTAGAAAACATAAGTTTTAACTAAGGTCAGAGATACATCAGGCAATGATGGATGTAGATGTAAAAGCATCCGACATTGGAATGACAACCTTTCCTTGAAGACTAAACAAAATGCTAGTGGCAGTGATAAATAGATACAAAAAAATATACATCAGTGAAAGAGTCGGAAGGGGTTTCTTTTTGAGGTTTTGCCAACCAAAATGCAACTCTACTAAAAAAGCAACTACTACTGCCAAGTGATCTTTGTACTCATTTTGACAGCAAGGCCTTAAAGAAGTCAAATAGCATCCCACAGTTGCACATGGTCTTGGTTTTCAGATAGAATCTGCAACTCTTCTTTTTTTCTCCTTCCAGTGTTTTACTAGAGCAACTAAAACAAAAGCTGTTGCAGTCCTGGTGAAGCTGTCCCTGCTGGACAATTACCAGGCTTCTGCACTTGGGCTGCATGCCCTAGGACCATGTCCTATACACTTCCTTTGGTCCTCATAGTATGCAGCACTGACCTCTCCGATGCACCTCTTGGGCAGAGTTCCCCTGCCCATTTCACCCTTTACAGAAATGGGACCTCACACTATAGCTCACTTGGGCCCCCAACTTGGACTAACACATCCAGGCTTCCCAGTAGTTTAAGAGCAACTTTTATTGAGTTTCAAGAATTTCATTCTCATTTTACAGTTCAACTCTCCAGGGACACATGACAGCAGAAACTAGTAGTCTCACAGGTTTTGAAAGACTCAAAAGGCTCACTCTTACTACAGAGAGCATAAGAGATACGCAGTCCTGAACAAAACCATGACAAAACTTGTAGGCATTTCCTTGTCCTTAGTCTCTTAATCACTCAATTGTTCTATGGGCTTAGATCAGAGTACTTCAAGGACTTCCCTCCTGCATAACAGTCTCCCCTGAATCCTGGAGTTTCTTTTTTGTAGTCAGCCTCCTTCTTCCCCAACTGGTGAAGTTGAAAAGGAGTCCATTATTATGAAACCATGTCCCTCTCTTCTTCTCTCCTACCCAGGTTTCCTTCGTCTTAGTGAGCCCCTTCAAGTTTTTAAGACCTTGCTCTGACATGTGATCTCTTTGTTCATTACTGCAGATCCTATTACTTAGCAGGGAGAGACGTTTTATCTATGATGCACTTTTATTCTTTTTCTTTTATCCCCTCCTCCCTCATGCCCCTCTAAAAGCTGTACAGGTATTGGTAGTCTTTGATGATTATCCAGTTAATAGACAATGTCACAGCGGGGTCCTGCAGGAGGGCCACGATCTCCTTAAGGCCCTCTCTCCATGCCAGTTCGGCCCAAAGGCACCCTCTATTCTCGCCCGCCATGTCTTCTATGTTCAGTATATATGTTGGGAGGCTGCCTTACGTCTCCTCGGCACGGTTAGCTGGGACTTCCGTCCCCGTGTTCTCCCGGACCCCACCAGGAGTCTCCCGGTACACTGGGTGCGTTCCAGGCACCCTAGCCTTATGGGCTATGCATGGCTCCTACCAACCCCTAATGCCATGCCCCAAGCCTTGCAGATGTACTGGACGTTGGTCTGTCAAAATCAACTTGCCCACTCTCCCGGGCCTTCTCTGTTGTACTGCCCCCTCCTGAGCTCTCCGAGCCCACTTGGGGCCTTCCTGCAATGTTGCCCCCCTTCTCTGGGGATCTTCTCTAAAATAACCTAGCCTGCTCCGGGACTTGCTCCCAAGTCTCCGGTCCTCTAGGCCCACCGCACTGCTACCCTCTCTTATGCGGGCTCACCGCACTGCTATCCCTTTTAGCCAGGGACCACCGCAGCACCTTGCCCTGCTCCTGGGGTGCCGTACTGCTAACCCCTTTCGTCGTGGCCCACCGCAGCACCTTACCCGTCTGAGGTCTACCGCTGTGCTAGCCTTCAACCGGGCGCGCTACGCCCGTCTCGGGCTCCTCAATAAGGTGCTCCCCCTCTTCGGGGCTCGCCGTGCCCACACTGGGGCTTCTCAATAGTCCCCCCTTTTTCTGGGACTCTACACGCCCGCACCAGGCTCCCCAGTAATAATGCCACCCCCTCTCTGGGGCTGGCTGTGCCCACGCTAGGCTCCCTAATAGGGCCGCCCCTTCTCTGGGGTTGGCTGTGCCCACACTGGGCTTCTCTGAAATGCTCTCTCCCCTTCCTGGGGCTCGCCACGCCCACGCTCAGGCTTCCTAGTAGTGCCCCCTCCTGGGGCTCATTGTGCCCGTGCTGGGGCTTCTCAAAACGCCCCTCTCTGGGGCTGGGGTCTACGCACCCCGTAAATTGTGCCCTTACTGGTGCTGGGGTCCTCACACTCTCTTGAGAGTCCCCAATGAGGCCTCCTCCAACCCCTAATAGCCTCACCCAAACCACCAGTGTAATACAAACATTAACAACACAAAACACAAGCTTCCAGGCTATAACTTAACTTGAGGCCTCCTGGCTGTAACAACATCATTGCAGTCTCCAGAGCCACTTCCCTTCAGTCTGCTCCAGCGATACTCGTATCCTAGCTCCGTGAACTCCTGCCCCTCTGACTGCTAGCAGGAAACTGCCAGCCTAGCTTCCACCCTGCCTCCTACAGGCAGCTGATTCACATTAGTTGCCCTGGCAACCCACACCTGTACACCCTAATCACCACTAGGGCTCCTTATGCACTACCAGAGCTTCTCCCCTGCCAGTTTTCCCCTCTCTGGGAGCGGGGCAGCGAGGTGTGCCGCGACACATAGGTAGCTGTGTTAGTCTGAAGTCAACTAGAAGGCAGGGTAGATTTTCACCTTATAGATTAACCAAGGTAGAGATTGTGTGTGTGTGTATAGCACAAACTTTTGTGAGCTGTGGCTCACTTCATCAGATGCTGTGAACTCTGCATTTGGCTAGTCCATAAGGTGCAAATCTAACCTGCCTTCTATTAATACATAGACATGCCAGTGCTACTCTTCTTTCCCCATAGGACCAAGGACCATGAGGACTAAAAACAGTCAGTTCTATATAATAAAGACAATCAAGAAGTGTTCAAAAGCTATCAGTTCCTCCAGTTATCATGTAAGTCCTAGGTCACTAGTCCTAGGTCAATAGTATCTCAAATAAAACCCAGTAAGGAATTAATTTCCAGGTAAGCAGAGTTAAGATTCACTTGTTCTACAGTACATCCTCGCATACAGCAAAATAGTCATTACCATAATGATTTGATATTTCTACATACATTCTAGCTACTAGCCACAATGAGCAAACTGGTGCTTGCGTAGCACATTATACACAAATACAATACATGCAACAAGTAGCTTGGTCAACACCCAAGAGAATCTATTATGATAAACCAATCAGAAGCTGTGTCAACAGATGACCTCAAACAAAATCTGAATGTATTTGGGTATTTGAATGCCTTTCTGATGAACGGCTCTCTACGAAGATTCAGATAACTGCCAGCTGCATTTGTCCTTCATCTACAACAGGTCTGGTCAAGTTCTGAGTATCCATGGTGGCATATTGCCTTGCCCCAACACCCCACATGGCTACAAGCTACATTGGCACCCCTGGACTCCATCATGTATCACAGGCCTCTCCTGCCATGCTACATGGATTCCACCCCACACAGGGTCTCCGAGTTCCCTGGATTCCTCAGCTGTGTGGGCTCCCTCAGCTCCATGGGATGTCCCCAGGGGTGAGGGCAGGCAGGAGAAGGTGGAGGGGGAGCCCAAAGACTGGCAGCAACAGCAAGAGAATGGAAGGAGCAGCCCCTGGACCGGGAGCCTGGAGACTGCAAATGGCCCACAGGCTTCTACTCAGACTACAGCAGTCAGAACTCTAGCCTTAGTACACAGTCCTAACTTGGACTGAAGCCTGCAGTTGCTACTATAAGAGAAACAAATAGTTTATCAGGATTCGTAATATTTGTCACTTCTGCTACTATCATTTTCAGGGCAGAGATAAAAATAGTTATATGGTTCCAGTTAGGAGGTCTGCCTCCTAATTACATGAATGGGATTAACAGTCATATTTCTTCTTCTTATGAACTCTTCTTTAAATACTTATTTAAAACCCAGCTCTGTGTTGGAGTACTGTGTGATGCAGAAAGAGGGCAAGTCAGCAGCCTGGTATGTAGGTCTAGTGCTAGCACTCACAATGAAAACCAATAAATGATAAACACATGCAAGTAGAAGCCTTCTTTAATAACACCCCCTGCTTGTTTGGTCAGTAGTCTTAATGATTCTTGTTTATGGGATCTAACTCTGTTGCTGTAAAGGAATGATAATGTATGATGTCACAAGAGATTATGACATTGTTTGGTAAACTAGAGGTGTGAAGTGAAAGAGGAAGAGTATACTCTGAGTCAGAGCATCTTCTCTCGAAATACATGAAGTCAAAAAGCCCCTGTAAAGATAAGAAACATGGGATTTGAAATTATTCTGTGCTAGATGTAAATAACCAAGCAACAACATATGACACCAAATCAAGACAGATTAAATAGAAAGAATCACATACGTTTCTAGTTACAAAATAAACCAATTTAGTATATATTAGTAGCTTATGTACTCATCTTCTGGTTTGTAGCTGTCATCCCTATTTGGCTATTTAATTCATAGTTGCACTTTGCTATAAATGGTGAGCTCTGCATTTCATGGTGTAACCTACCTAATGTAAACATGACCTTAGATTATGCCAAAGCATGTTGAGTTGTAACATGTTCTGCAGGTTAACAAGCTACAGTACACTTTGGAACCATATGAATAGTATCACAAATGGAAAAGAAAGGAAGAAAAAATCTCTTATAGATCAGGTATACATATCCTACAGCAAAGGGCTTTCTCTTCATAGAAAGGGCTTTCTTATTAACTGTGTCCAGATTGGAACTCTCTGAAAATAGGAAAGGAATCAGGCCTTATATGGAATAGGCCTACCCTCTTGTTTCATTTAAAGGGTCTCTATTGACCCCAACACACTCACAAGAGGCTAACAGCTTCTGGAGCAACCACTGGAAATGGCTTGACCTCTTCACAACCAAAAGAGCAGTTGCTGCACAACCACCTTGCCTCCTTGCTTTTCCTTGGACGTTTCAGCAAGAGTGAGCATCAGAGGTAGCTTCCATCAGTTGACCCAGCATTGGTTTGGCTTTTCCTACTCCTCTTTTCAGCTGCTGGAGGAAGTAGAAGTGATAATCTCTTTAGAATCAATACTTAACACCTATCTGTCACGTGATATTTGCTGCATTCCAAAGTGATTAGTGCAGTGAGACTCACCATGCAACATTACCATACGTGAAGTGAAATTGAGGGATAGTCTGTCAAAATGTACCTAAACAATGGAACTGTCTATCCACTTTCGCCACAACTAGAGTTACAGTGTATTAGAATTCATTATGGGTCCTCATTGGATCTGGCCCTAAAAGCAAGATCTGGTATCAGTCATCATAATTTCATTAGTAAGAGCCAAATAAGATTTAGTATTTTATAACTGGTGAGCCCTAGTAGGTAGAGAACTGTACTATACTGCCACTGAGAAACCTCAGTTTCTATTTCATGACCTTCTGGGAATTCCTAGCCAAGTCACGTTCTCTTTGTGGCTCCTTTTGTAAAATAGAAATGACACTCTTCTGTGTATAGTGCTTTGAGATCTACTGCTATACGATTATCCACTTTCTATTAAAACGCCCTGACATTTTATTATACAGAATTCATAGTTGCCAGTTAAAAAATGTAAGTAATCTAAGTACAGATGTTTCAGAATTGTTTATAATATATTTGGTTTGTCTGCTTATTTTTGCATGTGGTAATTTGGGGACATTTGAATAGGACATTTCCTTTTCAGGTATTATTTATGTTTGAAATGATGAAAATTCCTTCCTTCAGAAATGAAGTGAGAGAGGAAGTGAGACAAAATAACAGCTTTTCTTCCATGCAGTGGGGATTTTAGGTGTCAAAACTACATTCAACAAAACCATACATCTACTTAAAATATATCTTTTTTTCTTGGGGCAATCATTTTATTTTTCAAATAACAGAAATAGCCTCCTTTGGAAGCAGACTATTTTTTCTGAATTGAACATCTTTTCTATTAAAAAGGGTAATGTTACATAACAATTATTCTCTCCAAATCTCATCTATGATTGCTTGAGATGGGAAACTGGCTTAGAGAAAAGGCCCCTTTGCTTCTGCCTGTCTCAACATTTATCCCTTTTTTCCACTAATATTTAAACAAGAAAAAATATTTCTGGTTTCCAGATAGGTTTGGAAGTGTCAAAATACAAAATAACATAAGAAAAATTAGCTCCTTTGCTTCCAAGGTTCAGTCAGTTATTGTCCACCGTCCTACCTCCCAAGGGCCTCACACTGTTTCCATGGCCTTTCTCAAAGGCCATTTCTTCATTATGGAGTTAGCTCACATAATTGCTCCTAACTCCTCTTTCGTCCACACAATAAAACCTTAGGTTAGCAGGCACTGTGAGGGCATAGATTTGAGCTGAGGTTTTACCTCAGGCTGGGCCAGCCATTTTGGCAGTGAGCAAGAAGTCTAATTAAGAGTGTGTAGTATTAGTTCTCTAATTCTATCCATCAATTCTACTTGGCCTGTACCATTTTGTCTATGACTTCTTTCTTACATATTTTTCATATTCACTGGTTCATTGTTTTAACCCCATTTTTGCCTGCTTTATGTATACAACATATCCAAAATGTCTGAACAAAGATGCCATTCAGGAAACTGTCTTCAGAAATCACTTGCAGATTTGTAGACCAAATTTCCTTGTGACATTCTCATTAAAATTAATCAAGTTTGCTCTGCACACAAGCTGAGGCGAACTGCACTGCATTGCATGCAGTTATATAAGTGGCAAAATGTCTCTATGTGAGACACTAACTGCGCAGTAGCCTAATAACACTGTGCACTAGTGTGTCAGGCAAAAATAGTGCTTATATGCTACTGTGCAGTGGTATTAGGCTATTGTGCAATAAGCATCACTAAAAACCCATTCACTGGCAGTACTGCTCAGTAGCGCAAGTTACTGTGCATTGAATTAGTACTTGGTTAACCAAGTACTAAACTTAATGTGCAGTAACTATGTCACATCAATGAATGTGTAGACATGCCCAGAATGTACTACCAGAAGTTCATCTGAGCACAATACTTTGTGTATTACAATCATGGATGCAGTTACACAGGTCTCCAAAGACAGGTCTTTTCACTAAGAACTCTCCACCTAAACTAACTTGACAGTGAAGGCATATCTGCAGTCAAACACCTACTTACTTTTGTAGGTAAGCTGTTGTCCTAATACCTTGGTGTGTGTGTAGGGGGAAAACTTGTTGTTAGCATTCCCTCGTTCTATTTCAGTCTCTACAAAGGCATTTTCTTAGAAGCCAGGTGACTCTTTTACCTTTGATATTCTGGGTACTTTTAGCTAGAGCTGCAAATCCATAATTTCAAAATCTAGCCAGTGGATTGAAGAGCATTTCAAGGTTAGTGAAAAGAAAATAGCAGAATACTTTAGGTCTTACTGTGAATGGGGTATAGGGCCATGGCATTCTTAGTACATGCCTTCATGGTTGAGATAAAGGCTGTGGGGAGGGGAGGAGTAAGAATTATAGGCATACCTATTTCAAGAACCAAGAAAAACGAATGGGGTTCAATTAGTCATCTCTTGAAATTGCCAAAGTAGGGGCTTGCACGATTGTCAAAACAGTCTTCCCATCCTGACCACAGATATATTTTTGGGGTGCTTTTTGTGTTTCAGTAATAGAGAGTTCTATGGAAAGGGAAGAACATTATTTAGGATAATAGACGGTTGCAAAATTTGCAAAGATAGGCTTGTACAGGCTTGTATGCTGAATACACAATCTGAACCATTGGGAAGTGTGCCCATTTCTAATAACTGTTATTTGTTTTTATGTGGCAGTCATTGTGCTTTGCAAAGAAAGAGTCACAGAAATAATTCGTTAAGAGAGTGAGGTTTTTGGCACAGATTCCTTCTCTCAAGTCACTGTGACATTCATATATAAGAAAAATTGATTTGGCATCTAGACAGGATTTCAGCATGCTTATGGTTATGGAAATCAGTTATGGGCATGGAGGAAACCTGTATATTGATTCATTAACTGACTTGATGACTTGTTCATACTTTAATATTTTCATGACCTTTTACCCAAAATAAAAATGTCAATAACTACCACTTGACTGTGCTGCAGCACCACCTAAAATGGTAAGACAAAAGGAATTTCCCATTATATAATAGTTATTACTTTCACTCATGATTTTCTTTCTTAAAGAAAAAAAAATTCTGTCATTGTGGAAAGTACCAAAAAAGTCTAATTCTCTGAATTCCTATAAGTTTTTAGGGTCACATGGAAGGGAAAAGAAAACCTCCCCAGGTAAATCTCAGAAGAAATTTAAAGTAGATAGGAGAAAGAGATCTTTATGCTGGACGTTGGGCTAAAACACCAAAATAACTGCACTACAAAAATGGGAGACTGAGATCTGGCACAAGGGTACACACACTTTTTCATAACACGGGGCACATCTAAAAAAAAATCTCATGCCCCCTTCCCATATGTGATTATGAAGACCATTTCTTATCTCATTTTCAAGCTTGCAGACAACCTCTGAAACAACGTTCCCATTTACACCTGTGAGAGATTCCACTACAACTGCACAGAAGTCAATGAATTAGTTCAGGGGAGCTGCTCTGAATTTATAATGGTGAAATGAACTAGGATTTTGCCCATAAATAAATTATTCCATAAATTTTGGAAAACTGAAGAAAAAAAGAGCTTGAAAACATACATTTTTTCAGCTATACAGGTCAGAAGAGAGGCAATATAGAGATCAGCTTTTTAGATCCTGGTTCTATAGTCTGTGCCAGAGAGAGAGAGTGACTGAGAGGGAGCAAGAGACCGTGCATATGTACCTTGCATTAAAATCAGTTAGTTTCTACACAACCACATGTCTGAGAGGAATTTTCAGGATTGGAGCTTTAGATTATAAACTCTTTGGGGTAAGATTTGAAGCTCCTTCTGTGACTGAACATCACCGTGCGCCCTGGAAGTTCCAAGAGCAACCGCAGTAGAAGTGTAAAACACCAGTAGTAACTGAAGGACTAGGTAATACACTGCTATGTTTAGGAGAAGGCTTAGCCATTCAGGGATTTCTGCAGGACTAAACACAATGGCTTCCGAAAATGTGGCTAGTGAATTGTCTTTAATATAACTTGGAAGTGGCTTTTGGTTCCTTCAACTGCTATTTTAAGAATCTGCACTTTTAAAAAATAATTGGCTGGTAAATTGTATAATTAATACAGTTTAATTGTTATGCTCTGAAGTGCTGGGCAGAGAACTAAAATATGGGCTTCCAAAAATAACAGATAAGAAGAGCATTGGCACCTTGGTTAAGGCTGCCTTAAGCACCTTACACAACCTCCGACTGCCCTTCTTTTATACATTTGGGGAGAAGAGGGCATGTTTATTTTTCTGCTTACTCTATTCCCCTTTGTGCTTGTTCATTTGCTAGGTGCATAAAGGAGAGGAGGTCACTTGTGCACGAGGGATAAAGAGGTATTATGAATTCCAAAGTGTTTGCTTTATTGGGGAAAGCACACGGAGCAAGAAAGCCCAAGAACATAATGTGTGAATTTTTAATGAATGCTGTGCAAAGCATTTGTGAGATTTTTTTTTCTACCTGTAGCAGCTTTATTCATTTGGGAGAGTACAAGATATTCTTTAGTAGTATGCTGGCTGCTGTTTAGGTTTAATAAATTAAATCCTTTATATCAATGTAATATTCTTTAGACAAGCACTTCCAAGACAGATTAGAAATGAACTTAAGGGGATTAAAAGCTTCTCTTGCTAAAAACAATGTTTCAGATGGGAAATCCACTTATTTATGTCAATTTCAGTGGAATACATTTGTCTTTAATACGTTGCTACTGCTAAAGAAAGCTATGCTTTCCCTATGACTACAGCCTTTCTGGCTCTGCTTACATATGCAGTAATGTTTATTTTCTTTCGTACAGTAAGTCACTCTGGGAAAGATTGATGGCTTCCATAAAACTGTGAGCGACCATTTTCTTTCTTATTTAGAGAAAACAAAAGGTTTAATGGGTCTGGTATTTTAAATATTATCAATTGCATTGTAAATGAGGAATCTGAGAAAAGTAACATATGACATACAAAGAAAAATCCTTTACCATTTTTTCTACTTTATTACAGGCTAAAATCACCCATAGAAAAAAAATTACTCTCTCTGAAATCCTAAAAAAAATTAAAGTCATATAGAGAAGAAAGAAACTGAGATTAAAATTTCAGAGGGATTTTAGGTAGATGAAATAAGGCTCTTCCTACTGGAAATTGGTTAAGACAACAGAGTTGCTCATTTTACAAAAAATGGAAGTAAGTTTCAACTAGTAAAGGGATCTACAAACACAAAGCACTTCTTAATGATGAGATTATGCTTCCTCTCCCACACACAAGCAGAAACCCTCTCTCTCTTCCAAACTGGGATCACCCAAACCATTTCTCTTTTTATTCACAGCTCCTCAGACCATCTCTTCTCTTGTTTATTTTACAATTACAGAACTGCTTTCATGGAAGAGTAATATTAGCAATATAGCATTGTTTATTTTAATGCAATTAAGTAAATGTTGAAGGCCAATCAGAAGACAGAGTCATGGCTTTGGAACAACTTGTTCAGAATCTATTGTATGCTAACCTCTTATTTAAACTACATATCCCAGCAGTAAGTAGAAGCCTGTGGTGCAAAATGGCTATCTATAGACAATGCTTATTTCTTAAAGCCAACAGCTCCCATGCACTTTAACATTATCCAATTAAGTGAGCAAGGGCAGTCTCATAGTTAGACCTGAATGAATAATAAGAAAAGCTATCTGAATATTAAGTCAGTTTTAAAAAACATATTGTAGTCTGATAGAGGTTAAAGCCCTGTCATTCTCTCTCTCTCGAACTAGTTAAGCACTCAAACTTTACGTGCATGAAAGTTTGAATCATCTACTCAGAGCAACTGTCACTAATTGCAAAAAATCATTTTGGTAGGTTGCTTGGTGTGATGACCATGGCCACAAGTAGGAGAGAATCTCATGGAAGAAGGGATACACTTTTTAACCAGGTGGACCCAATTTCCTCTTTGTTTGGTATTGGACTGAGAAAAATATGGACCACTAATTCCCTTTTCTTTTCTGTTATTACCCAACTGTGGAAGCCTAGTTTCAAGAGAAAACAAATAAGAAGCAAAGTGAAAAAAATCTGTCTTACCTTAACATTGAATAGGACAACAGACCACAGAGCAAGCTTGGTCACCTGGAAGCCTGGAGGAAGGAGGACATTCCTGTGAATCTCCAAGCATTCTGGGAAGGGCAGGAGTATAGAACTTTTGATTAAGGTCTTCTCTTTCCTTCAGTGCTTGGGAGAAGGGGAGAGAAGAGGGTTATCTGACTTGTGCGGATAAATAGATAAAAATAAAGAGATGAAAAACATTAAATAATTTAACTGGAAATTACTTGCTCCAGTCTATTTACTGCTATTTCCATGTGACGTCCATTAATTATACTATAGGCCACTTCTGTAACAAACATACGTTTCTTCATAAGAATCTGTAAACATTTTGATGATTAATTGTGTCAGATCACTGAGAGGGAAAGAGTCCAATCTTGGTGTACATAAGGTATGGCTCAGAAATTGTGTAATTGACTTTTAGCTGTGTCTTGTCAATTTAGGTGAAAAAACAAGATCCCAAACCAACCCTGTCCCAACCCCCACCTTTAATTATCTGAGGCAGTTTCAAAATAATTCCTAGTCTATCATCCTATAAAACTTAAGTATAGCTCACTTTCCCAGTTACTCAGTTAAAGCCAGATAATTTAGTTTACTACTTTTGGGCCATTGTTAATATATAGGATCCCCTATCTAGTTTTCATCATGGTGTTAAAATGCTGTTGTTTGTCTCTTCCTATTTCCAGAATTTACTTCTCAGATTGAATCTTAGGGCATCTGAAAATGTAGGGTATACATTTTCAAAGCACAGCTTAGGGATTTAGCTGCATGCTATTCAAAAGGACTATACAGCTAAACCTTGTACTAACTTTGAACACATCCTTCTACCATTTTAGAGAGAGGTGCAAATAGACAGAAATCAAATCCAACTCTGTCCATTTTTTTATTCTTATGTTCCTTAATATGGCAAAAGAGACACTTCTTCACTTTCCTCTATTCATTGGACTTAGCAAACCTGTAAATCCTTAAAAACTGTGTGTCCTATCAGAGGTAACTTACATTTCCACCAATATATTTACAATGGGGGAAAATAAGGAGAGGCTATTTATGAAATACTGATAATTTTGTGTGCCCTATCACCCTTTCATTCAATTTACACTGGTCATAAACTTTTTATCCTATGGACAAAAGACACACTGTCTTCCTATTCAAGAAAGAATAAAACCCCACCAAAATACAAATATGTATTAAAAAAGAATAAGATTAAGCCCGGAAATTCACTCAAAACTGTGATGTATAATTAATTATTCTTCCATAGCAAATGCTGGTCTTTCAGCAACTCTTCTAAACTTGTTTTAATTGAAGTTCCATGAAATTCTCAGGAGTTCAGCTTGAGTTCATCTTCTAAGCCCATCCTGATTTCATTAAAGAACTGATCTTTCTTTATTTGCCAATAAAAAATATTTATTATCAGTATCTGTTTTGTAACTGCATTTTTGATCGTATACCTCATTAAGGGTGAAATCTACTTCTTCCAAGTAAAGCCGGTGTCACTGGGCTCCATGTGGAACATGGTATGGGATGGCTTGCAAGCAGATACTGACCTCCCAGGTCTGGGAGGCTGAAGCACAGCCATCCGTACCCCTTCCACTCACCTCATCTAAGGTAGAGAGACTTGTTGAATAACTTGGGGCCAATGGATCTGTAAACACAAGGTTTTTCCCCCCACTTTATAACTATACAAGGCAACACAGAATAAATTGAGGACAGCTCACTTAATTCAATGTGTGTACAGTCATACACAGCTTGAGATCTGATAACCTTCTGCAATGTGTTGGTGGTGCGCAACAAACAGTTTTTATACTTTTACTCTACCGAAAATTACTACCCCCACCTCAGTGCCCTGGTATACAACTGGTATATCAAGTAACCTTATAACAGGTCACCTGAATCTACAGGCCTTTGCTCTGTATTTTCACACTTGTGATGATTACCTTTTTGGCGTTTCTTTTCCTACATGGAGGGCCTAGCAATTATACTAATTCCAGGCTTTAGGACCAGTCTCCAGTGTAGCATCACCAACGTAAACCCCGGCTGTACTGTTTGTATCAGTGCAGCTTATGTTTTCTATAAAACCCATATCATGACTCATAACAGTTATCCCTGTCTACCTTGAAAGCTACACCACAACAGCTATCTCAGAATAGACAATAATGGCTGAAATAAAGCAAATCTTTATTTGCTTTACCTGTTCCTCTATGGAGTGGTTGAATTTGGAGATAGGTTTTTCTTTTTCTGCAGGAAAAAAAATTCCATTACTTTCAAAGTAAATTAACCAGTAAAGTTAAATACTGAAGTTAATCATTTAGAGCTGAGGTAGGATTCTTGTGAATCCAGTGAAAGTTCAGTTCTTAGGCACAGGATGAAGAGAAGAGAACACCTTTTATTGCATGTGTAAGTGAGAATTAAGATTAGAATGGTTAGAGAAATGGTCTAAATTGACCAAAGTATATCTTAAAATTCTATTAGGTGAAGAAATTACGGACTCTAGTGCCATATCAATTCTATGTGGCGGAACTTAAGAAAAATTAATTTGATAATCTCTGCTTCTCTTTAATTATTGAATCATGTCAGTATTCTCTTCTTCATCTTACTCCATGATCAGTAATGAACTATGTGGTTTTTGCTTATGATTATCTGTTTATATAGCACATCTTGGAAATTAGACATATATCCATCTTCTGTTTAGCTGAATCAAATCACAATGTTTCTGTTCAAATTCCAGCTGGACCTACATACACATCTTTGTTTCATGTATTTAATATACTCAAAATTCACTAATGACAGTTTATAATATCATTATCAACAGTTAAATATATTATAACTTCAAGAACTGAAAAGAAAGTGCAGCCATATGTGGAAATGCTTTATTTTGTGCACTTTTAACCCTCTCAATAATTCAGCTGCAAAGATGAGGGCAGCAAGGAGGGGGAAAAAATTAAATGTCTGCAAAATCATTTTGCAGATTTCCCCCACTGTTGTCATGAAAGAGAAGGAGATTATTTGAATGGTAAATAACAACCGAGAACTAATTTATTTTTCTTCATAAAATTATTATTTTGAACAGGATTCAAATATGTTCCTTATTACACGGTTTGATAATTCAGTGATGCTTTACCCCCCATAACATATGAGCTGATTTAAACCTTCTCTCCAAACAGCCTAGGGCTTATTAGGAACAGTGTGGACTGAGTATGGATTAGGTTTAAAAGTAATAAAAGAGTAGACCTGTTGGTTAGGTGAAAAATTCACTATCAGATTCCTGAGTGCAGCTTTCTTTTCATGTGCAAACTGCATTAAATGAGGCATTTAATTCAACAAATCCATAGTTCTGATCCACCAGAAATAGAGACTGGGTTAGTTCAATTTGTAACAAACGATCTCCATATGATCAAAGTCCTGAGAGCTGATTCCAACATACTGCTTAAATTAGTCTAACACCGAAGTGTTTGGCTCTGGGACAATATTTGGAATGTCTTACCAGAAGAAAAATTCCTCTGCACACATGGTTCTAATATCTGGGAATGCCAACCTTACTTTTTAATGGGCTGACAGGGAGCCTCGGCGCTAACTTTCTGACTCCAAAAAGTTCTTGTGCTGTCACCCGCAAACCAGCTTGGATAATTTTTCCTTGGCTTCCTTATTAAAGACTGAATGAAGGGATTGTGTGGCTTTCTTAATGTCACTTGGTCTGCTTGCCATAAATTCAAGCACTCATGATGAAAGCTCCACTTATATTTCGCTGGGAAATGGAATCAAGGAGAATGCACCCTAGTTCACAATAAATAACTAAAGTTGAGTTATTAAGTGTATTTCATATACCAGGGCCTTATTACATCAGCAGTTTAGATAATGGCTTCTTAAAAATATTTCTGTACAGAAATATATGAAGAGAGGATTATATATAGGAGTTCCTATGCGTGAAAACCAAAACAGACAGCTCAAGCAATAATTTAAGGTTGTATTAACGAATAAAGAATATTTACATTTTTACGTGCTGCTGTCTGTTTTGATTAAACAACTGTGGAAATAACAGCAGTAAGCAGAAAGTACTGTATTTGCTTGAGCACTGCCAAAGAATTCTCAACTGGGATTGTTTGTTTGCTTTGCAGAATGAAGACTTGAGTTGTTTAGATTGTAGTTCCAGTTTTAGAGAGTGCTAATTACACTGTACTTCTGAACCCATATATTTCTCAGAATTGTATGAAAATACCTTACATCTGTATGGAAAGTAATCATGTCAATGGTCAGGCACGAGTGCTTGAGTGCTTTATACATGGTAAGATGGTGCTAATGGAAATTCATGCTTTTAACTCCACTTACTTTATTTAAAGATAATGGCCAACATTTTCAAATGCCTTATCTGAATTTCCTCCTGCAATTTTATAATTTTAATGGTAAGTACTTAATGTGAAACTGGGTGATAAAACTGAAACAGAGAGGTATGCATTATATATATTTTTATTTGTTATATTAACTATGGCTAGGGTGATGTTATAGATGTGATGGTCCAGGAATAATGTGAGGGGCAAGGATTTTTCAGGGTGGTATCTTTTATTGGAATAAAGTTAAACAAGCTTTCGTTATCAGGGGACCTTATAACAGGTAACCTGATGAAAAATGCATTGCGTTCAAAAGCTTGTCTTACTTTATTCCAACCATGCAGTTGGCCCAATAAAAGGTAAAAGGTAATACCCCACAAGAAATCCTTTTCTTTCTTAACTATATAATTCTTTAAATTATTTAATTATTAGAAATGCAGTCGGACATATTTAATTGACACAGACCCCAGGAAAAAAAGTGTACCAATTAATAATCCTTATTATCAGAATTGTGCCCTGCTGGTACAATTTTTCAGTGTCACCATGCTTTTTTGAAATATATATTGTGGAACAGGAGATTAAAAAAAAATCTATACTCGAAGTAGGTTGACCAAAACAGGAAACCAGAATAAATAGGTGGCACTCTGGAAAATTCATTCAAATCCACCATTTTCATGATAACTATTTTGAGTAAGTGGCTAAGTAAGCCAATTATATCTATTTTAAGAATACACTGCTATGTCTACACATGCACTTTAATGCACATTAGCATATCTGAATGCTCATTAGAGTATCACTAAAAAACCCCATGCTCTCTAGTTAATGTGCATGAAGACATGCTAGTGTGCATGGATGCCTGTACAAGAACACAGAGCCTGCTCTGATGCGCTGTAATTACAGAAATTAATATATTAATTGAATCTGCTGGCGCATGGTAATTACTGCACTCCTGCAGCCTACCATGTCTCATGTTTCAGATTTCCTGCACTTCAAAATGGTGGCGGGGGCGCTTGAACTAAGCTCATCAAATGAGCTTTTGTTCAAGTGCCCCTACTGACATTTTGAAGTGTGGGGGCGCTGATACATGAGATGCTGTGGCACTTTAATTAGAGCAGCTCCCAAAGCCATTCTCATTGAAGTGCTGTTCCCCCCACCCCCAGACCACATGTAAAAGTGACTTATTTTCCTAGTACCTCACAATGGAGGTACTAGATTTAAAACACATTAACTAAAGTGCGTTAATGAATGTGTAGACGTGCCAGTAATCCATTGTCTAGGCTCACTGAAGTGCCTTACAAGGAATCTATTCCCTACAGCTTCTTGAAAAATGAACAACTATATTTAAACTATTTCCCAAGCTATATTCCCCACCACTACCAAGTGTGTGCAAGGAACCCAACAATAAGTACCAGGGAAGAGAGAATTTCTTGAATTTTCATAGAAATATTTTATTAATTTAAAACATATTTATTAAAAATATTTTCCATTGAGCAAGTATTTTTAAAATACATGTTTCAGGTAAAGGGCCCTGTTAATATAATATGAAGTAATGTGTAAGCTGCCCCTTCAAGTAGTACAATTTACAATAGTAATAGTAATGACCCTTACCCCGGAAGCTTGCTTGCCCAGGTAGTACTGCAGAATAAGATATGATGATGAATGTTACAAATGAGGGTGAGAGGATTGCATCTTAATAAACAGTGAAGTGACTGCGGCAACATTAATTTATGTTACCTGAGGTTTTGGCCCCAAATATCCCTGTCCAGAATCAGGAACCAAGAACACTCTATGTCCATTCAGTGAGATGCATATCAGGTTTAAGCACTGATTCAATGATTCTTGCTATGTACCTCAGATTTGGTGACTCTTTACAGATGTTTAGAAAGGCTATTTCCATTTGTGTACCTAGGATTTGGGGAAACCCTCCATGAACTGGGGAAGATGGTATGCATAACTTAGGACCTTGGGAATTTTAACCTACCATCAGATCCTTTCTTTATTTGGCATATCTTTAACACAGGCCACAACAACTGGGACCTTCTGAGAGCATATTAATATCTATTTTTGTAATCTTAATGGGAGATACATTAGAGACAACTCAAATTAATATAGCTAAGAAAGGAAGACATTATACTACATTTAAGGCAAGATTTCCAGAAGTGTCAATGATAAAATTCCCATTACCGTCATGAATAATGTTGGTTTGGTCATTCTGGAGAATGACGTTGTCTATTTATTTGTAGTAATGGCACAGAATAGGCACCAGTGGTAAAAGCTTCTTTGCACAAAGGTGCCAATAGATTTCAAATCAGTATGCTTCAGTATGTCTCTAAGGGCAGGTGGACAACTCCTGCCCATCCACTGTTTTTTGATAATATTGCCAACATAGTTACTCAGCTCCTTCAAAGCTATTTGTGTTTTTCATATGGGACAGAAAAGAGACCTCCAGACTTAGTTCACGCTAATCACTGAACTAGCCCATACTAACAATTTTGGGTCACTACCTGGGGCTGGACTTGAACTGGTGACCTGCAAGAAAAATAAATTATGTGAAATTTGAAGTATGAGGAGGGTGAGTGACAACAGAATAAAGCACAGAAACTGTTTTAAAGAGATTCTGTATTCATTTAAGAAATGTGTCTGTTCAGGCAATTCATTCATTTGACAAGTTCCTTTTTAATGATCCTAATTCACCGTTTAGCCTTAGACAGCCTTTATTAGTTTATTAGATATTCATTCAAAAGATTTTAGCATAAATACAGTTCCAGAGAGGATTACCGCACAGGGAATCTATTCTTTTAACCTACTTATTTGGGTATCAAGTATTTGTTGAAATGGACTTGTATTTACTTAGTTTGGTAATGAAGTCTAGAAAAGCTTTCTGCAAAAGGAATATATTTTTGTTAAAATTAGCTTAAATAGTTTTCAAAGTCTTCTCAGAACAAAGATTTCAAAGCTTCAGCTCTGACTAAATATTTACTTTCTCCACTATACAGTAGTTTAGACTGCTAGAAAAAGTGCACTTGATTTTTTTTTGTTTTGTTTAAGTGTCTTTGTTTCTGATTGTGAGATATATATGTCATTTCTAAAAGTATGGAACTAATTGAGGAATATGTCCAGCCCTTGTTGAGGTGAACAGGGCAGATAAATAAAAACTCCATCGAACATAAATCTCCTCCACCAACATCAAAGAAACAGGATTCTGCTAAGTGTATTTGTATAATGCAGTAATTTATGCAAAAAGCAGCTTTTGTCAGCAATGCAACAAAGCAGCTTTGATAAATGTCCCCTAATTTATTGTCATGTATCTCAAATCAAAGTAAAACATTTACAGCCTGCATACTGAAGGAACCCAGGCCTGGAATACTCAAAGGCCTTCTTTTTTCCCCCTTCTTGCTGTCTCTCTTTTTTTGAAGTAGGGAAAGCTAAGTTGGGCAAAAGGTTAAAAAGGATCTGTTTTGAATGTTAAGTACTTTATACAAATTATGGAAAAATAATAATTGCGCTGCTTAAAAGTGACAAAAATCCTCAACAAATTCAGGTTAAAAAATCCTCTTAGCTATTATCTTATGGATGATGCTTGACAAACCAAAATGTAGGCATTAATTGTGTTGTGTATAAAGAAATTGAGTGTCTGATGTTAAAAAAAATAAATGAACAAAATGATAAATATAAATAGTAACTGTATCTGTCCAGCATTTCTTTCTTTCCCCTCAAATTCTTTTCCAGCAGCAATATGAGACTTTCTGCTTATCAGATTCAATATGAAGTATGGGTGAAATGTTGTAACTATTTGCAGGTAGCAAAATCTAAGCCTGGAAAGAGGATATGAATGATAGAGGCCAAGTGGGCTAACTCACTTAACATACTTTTCCAGCTTGATCCTGTACTCATTAATAAAAATGGGATAGCCATATTGACCTCAGGCAGGCATCTATATGACTCCAGTTTTTCCATGCCTCTTTTCCGTTAGATCCACTGCATTTAAATAAACGCAATAAAAGAACGTTTTGTACTTTTGTCCTTTTCCCCCCTATCACCATCTGAGCTAAACATGAAGATAGAAATCCCATTGTATAACCACTCTGCTGGCCAGTGTGATGCAGGTGTCTGAAAAATAGGGCTCAAGTGATGCAAAGGATTTTGTGAAATAGGGAAAAGCACTAGAACTAGAATTCACATCTAGCATTTTTCATGCACTGGGATACATGTGGATTACACTTCTTTAAACTTTGCTCTCCATGTCTTTTTTCAACAGCTTTTGATTATTTTTCATACAAAGGTAAAGTTTAGCACTAATGTATTGAAATAATATTGATGTTTCAAAAATCTATCCTGACTTGCCAGTCCAGGCCATCAGTTCCTGAAAGTGCTTTGGTTTGGAGACAGTTTCAGCCTTGGGTGCACTCAGAATTCCTGGGAATGAGGAGGGAACTACTTTGAACTTCTCTGCCAGTTTCCCAAGAAAATGTGACAAACAATAGAACTGACACAGAATGCACTCTCGCCCTGGGAGTTAGTTCAGTGTTTATTACCTTTTAGCTGTTGTCAAGTAAAAGAGAAGTGAAAAAAGCAATGATCTATAGTAAATTTAACAGAGACCAGAGACCATTGTGATGTGGGAACACAGAGTGGGTGTCTTATTCAGAATATATGTCAGAACTATTCAGCTCATACTCATCTTCTGAAAAGAGGGCCATTTATGCAAAGGAATGGTCACTTAAAACAGCATTGCATATTTTTTTAAAATAGCTAAAAAGTGCTTTGGCAGACAAAGTTTTTTTGGGTAAATCTGAAATCTTTTATTAGACAACTAAAATAGTTGGGAAAATTCTTCTTTGCAAGCTTTCGGGTATAAACATCCTTCTTCAGGCAGATGTTCCCTCTGCTTGGAGAAGGGTGTTTGAACCTGAAAGTTGGCAAAGAAAAAATTTTCCAACTATTTTAGTTGGTCTAATAAAAGATTTCAGATTTATCTAAAGAACTTATCTGCCTACATCCTTAGAACAACATGGATCCAACCAGCACTCCTAAAAAGTGCTTTATAATTCATAGTCTTCATAGAATTATAAAGCAACTACCATGCAAGAGAACAAAATAGTTTTTGTCATTTGGTTTGGAGGTGTGAGAAACCCATGTTTGCAATGGCAGTATGGAACAATGGCTTCCCTGGTAAGTGTTATAATTAAGAATTGTAAAACTTCAGAAGTAGTATTTTTCAGCTGCTTATCTGAATGGAAATATTTTTGAGGCCCTTCTCTTTTCCAACCATCTCCCCAATTACAGGGCTATCATTATAATTTATAGTGTCCTAAAATGTGGGAGGTGAAACAGAAAATCAGGTGGCAATCTGTTTCCCCATTCCACCTAACTACTTGGGATAATGTGTGGGCACAAGAATTTCCTGCCATTTTGTCCTACTACTAAGGACAAGGTTGAAATCATAAACTGTGCAAGGTACTAGGCAATAACTTGCCTTTCTTGTTCTTCATATTAGACCTATTGATAAATCTCATGTTATTTCCTCTTAGAGATTTTCCTAGGTTCCCAAAGTACCACGACCTTTACTCTGTTTGAGTCATTAATATGTTCCCAGTGATTTCACTTACGTTTGTTGAAAAATAATGGTGCTTGGTAAAGGTGGTAGATCTTCTGATACATTTCCTCCGTCTCTGAAACAGTTCTATTCAGGCTGGTTCCTCCCTGTTAGATGCACTGTGGAGTGTAAAAAAGGGATTTTACAGTCTGAGACATGAGACCCTCATCCCATAATTCAACCCTGAATGTCCTTGACAAAACAGGAAGACAGTTTGCTTATCTGAACATAGCCAAGCCCTGAAAAAGGTTCTAGTTCATTTTAGATGAGGAAACATGAATAGATGTGTGAAGATTGTTCTGCTTCATGTTTATTGAATCCTTGTTTACCATTTGTTGTAACTATCAACACGGCTTTCTGTTAGCGCTAATTGTGAGGATGGCAGTTTTATGGGAGGGATACAAAGAAAAATAGAATGAAACAGAACATTGCATAGAAATCTTTAAATATCTACTGGGTGACAATTTACAGTCCCTTTGGGCTCTATGATCTCAATTTTCAATGATTTTCAGTTAAGGACAAATAGCTACATGAAAATTGCATGCAGCATGCTAGCAGGTACATAGATATTTACCACATGTTAGCATGTATGCGCTGTTACATTGGCGGAACTTGAGAGTAACTTTTCTCATCTTGATTTCCTCAGTAGTGCAACTTTTTTTTTTTAATCCAACAGAGATCTAGCTTATAATAATAAACAAAAATACAACTTCAGTAGTTTAGCATCCTTTGAATGGAGTTTAAAGTGTTTTATGACCCATCTAGTCTGGTCTAGACTGAATCCAACCATTAGGCATGTTACTGGAGAAAAAGCTTTGCTTGCACAGATATCAGCTTGTATCTGTCATTGCAGACCATGCAGAGAAATGATGCACTGCAAATCCAGGCCTGCTGCTTCATAAAATGAGACATGATTGTGAGAGTTAAAAGAAAGAAGTAGTAAAAACTGAGTTTTATTTTCTCTTTACAAAGGTTTTTGCCTGCTGGGAATGGTGTCTGCTGCTTAACAGGACCAATTCCCCTCTTAAAGAAGAACAACTAATCTTTACTATGAGGAAATAAATTGTAAATTCCAATGTATGTTGTAAATGTTGTGCTAACTTCATAATTATAATTTTACACATCACTTTTGCAAGTCACTTTTAGGCTATGAGTTATTTTACAACTGCAAAATATGTTATACTAGTTAAAATATGCTAGCACATTTAATCAGAATTATTATTAAACATTTATCTTTTACATTACAGTAATGTCAGGAGGCCCTATTGTGGATATGGACCCTTTGTGCTAGGTCCTGTACAGTGAAAGACAGTCCCTAATCTTCCCCACCCCAAACTTACTCTTAAAATAAGGCAAGATTTAGCAAACAGTAGCAAGAAACAACAGGAATTAGAACGGAGTAAAGAGGATGAAGGAGATGGACAGAAACAGAAGAAAGAATGCACCTTTATATTATCTGTGTGAATACCTTTGGGTCCATATAAAAAAACCAAACAATGATATATAATAAAATTATATATAATAAACACATAAGATAGCTAGCTAGCTAGATACATAAATATACTGCATCTAAAATCTTGCAGCCGACACATATTCTAATGTCTAAGCCATCTTTGTGCCATGGGGCAATTTGCAATAATCCTTGGGGTAACTGAAAGCTTCTCTGTACAGAAGTAGCAATGCCCCCAGGATAGGACTTCCTGAGCACGCCCCACCCACCCAGCCCCATTTGTTTCCTCCTAACCTGAAAATATGTTGGTGAAGACACTCCATAGCCTCCTTCTGCAGCCCTGCTTGAGACCTCAGTCTCTGGTATAGCACACTTTAGAGCATTATAAAATATAATAATAAGGAAGAAACAAACTAGTTTATTAATTGGTTATCATGATGAAAATATTGGTGTATAGATTCTATCTCCTTCACACAGTGAGTCCTACTTAGGAACAATGCAGGAATTTTGTTTTGCTTTACAGGAGCTCTAAGGTTCCTATATGGAATGGCTCTCGTGCTAAAAATAAAAAAAGGCTTGACGAAGGGTGACTGTGCTTGAAAGCTTGCTAAGAACTTTTTTCCAACTACTCAGTTGGTCTAATAAAAGACATCACATCTACCCAAAGAACCTTGCCTATGTCCTTAGACCAACATGGCTACAACCAAAAATCCAGCAAAAATTTAAAAAAGGATCCCAACATGGTTTTCATGAGAATAGGGCTATTAATCCTGCTTCTGCCTCAATGTTGTAGAAAGATGAACCTGCTTGGAAAAAAATTAGATACAGGTCTCCAGTCATCACAGGATGAACTCTGGGCCGAGGCTGGAGACAGCAGGGGAATGTCTCCAGGGCTGTCTCCAGCCTCCTGCTCATTCTCTGGAACTACTAGTGAGTGTGGAGGGGCTCTGAGAGCCAGGAGGGAGCTAGGGGAACAAATGGGGGGGGGCAGGGGGAACTAGCTGGGGGGGGAATGAATGGGGGTGGGGGAAGCGAGCCGGGAGCTAGGGGAATGAACTGGGAGCGAGAAGAACAAATGTGGGATGGGGAGAATGAATGGGGGTGGGGGGAATGAATGGGGCATTGGGGAAGGTCCCCTCCCCCCTCCTCCAGCCCCCCAACCCACTGCTTACCTAGCAAAAGCCAGGTCCAGTTCCTTGCAGCTTGCAGGGCTTCCTGCCCAGCTCAGGCGGGCAGTGTGCTTCAGGACTGGGGAAAGGGCCAATCACAGAGATGCTCTGGCATTCTGCCAGAGTGTCTCTGGAGGACTGAGCCTCTGGTTGCCTCAGGGCATGGTCTGGGATCATGCCCTGACCTTCCCCCCCACCCAGATTTTTGTTTGACCCCATGATATCCAGGGGTCTAATTTTGCTCCCCTCTGCAACTTTGCAGCGGGGGAACATTTTTTTGTTCCTGCACATGCCTCTTGCAGCGTCTCAAAGGGATTTGAGACGCTGCAAGAGGCACGTGTGGGCTTCTCTAGACATGCCCTTAATATCTTATTCAGAAGATAAATTAATCACTCTTTAAAATAAAATGTCAGAAAAGCATAAATAACCCTAACATTAAAAACAAGTTAGCATGCTCATTATATGAAAGGCTATTTGGGAAGGAATTGTTTTACATTGCAAACCACCAAAAGAGCCACCAAAAGGTAAATATTAGAACCCAGAAATAATGTAGTTCTCAGCCTAAATATTTATATTTTTGAATGGATTTGCCATGCTTTGATAAACATCTGAAATTTGGGTTTAACTGGCAATAATGTTTGTGAAAAGGAAATTCAAAAGCCATTTGTGAAGTTTGAATTTGAAATGATCACATTTCATAATTGCTGCAGAAGTGGTCATTCAATCATCTAGCACAAAGTCCCTTGTGTGGCCAGTCACAAACAAAGTATATATTACATTTCAAATATCAGCAATCAATCTAATGAACTGAAAGACTATAAAATAGCACGTATAAATCACAGGATTCATAAGGAAAAGTTATCTAGTTATTGACACTATGAGCAAAAAGAGATCACATATATCAAGAAAATGATTCATTGGGATTTTGTCTTTTTTTAAATAAATAAAAACAGATTATATTTGTAAAGGTTATTTTGACCACTGATCTTTTAAGAGGGCATTAATTAAAATGGAAAGCATCTGCACAGTGGTCTGACAGGAAGGTCACACCACTTTCCTGCTTAGTTCAGTCTATTTAGTTGAACTGTGCATGACAGGCCACAAACTTCTGATGAAGTCACTACTTATGCAGTTTTACCTAAAAGGAACTTGTGTGTGTAAATTAGAATTAGATCTATATTTGTCTTTTGGAGATCAATTCTAAATTTACTAAATGCGTTATTGTAAGTGGTCCTGCTAGGTACATTACTCCTGGTGTATCATAGATACCAACATTGAACTGCTGAGGAGAAAATACCCTAAAGGATAGGATCACTGATTCATAGCTCTCAACTGGAATTTGGGGAAGGGCAAGGCTGGAACTTGCTGGTTTTATTTGAAGACTGGCTAGTATTTGTTTGGCTTGTAGACAAGAGGTCATGCTATCTTGGTTCAAAGGGACTCAGAACTCCAAGCAAACTTCAGAGGTCATGAGCATGTACAAATACAAACTACTAGTGTGGCTGCTGAAGCCAGGCAAACTCCAATTGTTAAAGTTCACCCAACATAAATAACTTCTATAACCTCAGCTTCATTATTCAGTCTTTATGGTAGCAGCGGTAACTGGCAGTGAAAGTGGGATGGGGTGATTTTCAAAAGTAAGATGAGGAATGTTCTTCTTATGAGAGAGTTGAGAGGTACAGGGTGACCTGTCACCTGATTTATCAGCATCTTGCAATTTAGTTGAATGCCTCGTGATTTCTCATCATACATTGTGTAATGTTAGATACTAAGCTTGTGCTTGACTGCTCTGTGGAGGCCAATTAAATGGGATGTAGTATAATTTTACATTGTACTGAACTCCTTGCCCCCCTCAATCTAGTGTTATGAAAAGCAGAGAAAAGGTAGGGCTAAAAATATGATGGGTTGTGTGGGTTTTGTTATTACTGAAGTGCTAAACAAAGCAAACAGATATACACAAAGCCTTCTCGGCATATTGGAAGATGTTATAGGCTATCTATTCAAAATGGAACATGCCTGTCCTGCCCAAAAGTCCTTAATTTCCTCTTGGAATTCTGTATAGAACATACATATAGAGGTTACCATTGGTTTTCTCAGGAAAGCCTGTGCTATGGTACTAAGATGGGGAAAGAGTCCACATTGGTGTTCCCATAATTTAACAGAGTAACTGGAATTAAGAAAGAATGAAAAACAAGCTGTACAAAAGAACCAGGCTCTGGAACAGCTTTATAGAAAAAAGTACATTCTGATTGACTAGCTGAAAGCCTGCTGGGAATGTGCAGAGATAGAAGCCTCAACTAATATCTAGGCAGGCTAAAGGAACCCAGAGATGGCTGCTGAAATTAAGCAGGTAGGCTAATAACCTTAGAAAAAAAGAACTGTTACACTCATGTTCAGCAGAGCTCATTAGAAGGTGTTTAATTTTAATCATGCATAATAATATTAGTGGCTCTATGCACATGCTTTGCTGAAGAGGGGGCCAAAGTGTTGAAGGAGGCCTAAGCTTCTATATAGCAGAAGTTTCCTGTTTTGTTTATGTGTCATTTGATTTTTCTCTTGGTACACTAAGACACTGCTTCCATTCCTGAAGACAGCTTCTGATCTTTAGAACTCTTTTTATCACCCGTGAAGAAACACAAGCCTGTCATTTTTTCCCATCTTAAGTAAACGCAGGCGGAAGCCTTACCTTTAAATCTTACTTGGGTCTTGAGTTAAAGAATGGTGACGTGATCTCATTCTATATGAATCTTAAAATTCTGATGGTAAAAGGAGCACCCTGCCCAAAGAGCAAAACACTGTTAGTATGGAAAATGCAATTCACTTGCACAAAATCATAGGGAGACACGGTTCTTTGGGTAAATGTGGTATCTTTTATTAGACCAACTAAATAGTTGGAAAAATTGTTCTTTGCAAGTTTTTGGGTACAAAAACCCTTCTTCAGGCAGAAGGAGAGTCTACAGTTGTATTGTGCTCTCCTGGATGGGATAGAAGCCAGTATACCAAAATCATAGAACTCTTTCTTTTTAGTAGTCCAAATCAAATAGCCATCAGCTGTGCTATATTGCCACAGAACTAGAAGGGTTTTCCTGGTAAGACTAGTAGTCTATTCTCATCTGTTCCCAACTCTTGGTATTCCTGAAGAAAAGAGCAGAGTTGAAAGCAAAATGTAGATTTTGTTTTACTTTTATCATTATTATTTATTATTTGTTTAGTGCTCATAATGTGCTGAGGACTGTTAAATTAACAGCTACTCCAAAAAAGTAATTGCATTCAAACAATCATTCCATTCTGCATCTGCCTTCCTGCCTTGAATTTATTTAATGCTAATGTCACTTCCCAACCTCCCAAACAATTCAGTGGTCTTTAGACCTAGATACTGGGTGCAATGCTGAAATGTGGGAATACATGTTAGATTTAGTGAGAGCTGTGGACACTCAGTAGCACAGAGAATCAGAGGGCATAATTGTTACAGCTTCATTTCTCTGGCATGTATGTCAGTGGGGCAGCAATGTGGATACATTTCCCAGTCTTCCTGAGAAACAGCTTAAAAATTTGACCAATAAAGAAGGTCTCAGTACCGTGACTGCAGAGCATTTCAGGAACCAGGTGAGGTCTAGCAGGAAAGCTTAATTTATCACTGGGAAAGAGGCTTGTAGGTGAAGAGATGGGTGACAGCTGGTCTGTCTACAGTTAGAAATGCTATCAAGGAGGACAGGGCTGAAAAATGGTGGTTTCTCTACAATCATCCACCTGAGGAAATCTTTTCCTGTTGTCTTTATTTTGTAGGGGAGCTTTTCCTATTACTTTTGGGTTCCAGGAGACCTTTTCCAATTTTAGCTTTGCACTCTTCTTACAAGATAACTTTCCCCCTCATGTTTGGGAATTTGGCTGCAGGGATACTTCTTTCTTTTTGTGATCAGCTGCTGAACAAACCCTGGGTTGCTGGCATCTGAACTAAAACCTGTGCATATGTGTACAAGTTCCTTGTTCCAGCTGCCACTGCTCTGGCCAGCTCATTGCAGTCAGGCCTATTTAACATAAGGTTAGTTCTTTGTGTTGACTAAAGTTTGTGATGAAATTTTATCCCAATACTCTTAAAGCAGAGACAGCTGTGAGTAGCTGTTAAATAGACACAAACAAGAGCTCAATCCAAAATATGCATGTTCAACATAGTGCTTGAGATATAAGTTGTGCTACAAGACCACAAAAATTGAAGAAACCAAAACATATTAATTATTTGAAATGGAAACATTCTCTTTTAAAATTCAAGCACCCTTTTTATGTGTCTTGTTTAAATGCCACATTGATTTTTAAGTCTTTGAAATGCCTTTATCTCAGCACACTTATTTTGTATGGGTTACATTCTGACACATGGTTTTGGTTTATTATGTAATGCTTCAATAAGTAAATGCAAATTACCAATAATGACCTTTTTAATTTGAAACATGACTTTACCAAAATTAAACTTTTCAAACAAATATATATAGAGAGAGTTTTTAAAAGTTTGTCTTATTTCACAAATTAGTTTCAGTATTTGATACAGATAACAAAAATTTCAAAGAAGTTCACATTTAATATAACTAGGACAAATAAAAAAATAACCTAAACCCCTGGAATGTGTCATTAAAAACACATGGATTTTAAATTCTTCTTCTCATACAGAAAATTGCATTAACAGATTTTGACCTCAAGACTAAGCCAAGTTACATGTGTTAAAGGCCCAGCATCTCTGTACTGATCCACAGGATTGTTTCTGCATACTGACTAAATAAGTGCAGCATATTGATGTAATAGCATCTTGCATATGTCTCATATTAATGCTATTTTCCTAATAGTAATAGCATTAAAAGTCTGCCTACTTTACTATTCAGTTACCCTGTTTAGGATAATTTGCCCAGAAAGACTATCCTTGATCATGTGAACCATGCATACCATTTTATAAAATGCAACAAATATATATATTGGTGGTTGTTGTGGGAGATATATGTACTTATATATATATATATATATATATATATATATAAACCAAAGGGATTAATTCATATATATATATATAAATATATGAATCAAAGGGAGCTGATATTTTCATTGTAATTCTAGGTTTTCAAGTATTTTCTTTACAAAAAAAAATGCTGTCTTCCTTGAATAATTTATTAGCAGGATTTTTGTTGTATTTTCCACATGGAATTCATGAAGAAAAATAATATTTTTGTAGGAAGAGTGTGCATGAGTGAAAATTCTCACATGGAAAACAAATGAGCATCGGGAAACACTCCTCTTCGCTAATGGCTACTTGGGCTGTCGCCAGAATTCATACAGATCCTTAAAATCAAGTAAATTATGCCTGTAGTGATGGTTCCCTTTTGCTAAAGTCCCACAACAAACACCAAATGGTGAAGCAGAATAGAACTGCCAAATTTCATTTGTCACTTCCTGATTCCTTTCAATTAAACTATATTAATTTTGAACAGAAGGTTCATTGCATATTTTATTGTACTGAAGGTAGAATTCAGATACATCCACCTCTCTAGTTATTTATATTTTGTAAATGTTCAGCTATTCAGCCACTTTCTATCTATTTGTTGAGCATACAACAGGCCCAGTTCTGTATTTGGGGCTCTCAGTGGGAGCTTCATCTGCTCTTTTGAGAATAGAATTTTGTCTATTTCCCTTTCTCTCTACTCAGATTCAAAATCCAAGAAGTATGGCAAGGAGTGGAAGCAATCATAAATACACGTTATTTAAATACACTAGTAAAGGTAAATAAAATTTGAATCAGATCTTTCAAAAGAGAGATGTATTAGGTTTTCTTTCTATCCATTTGAAGAGGATGCTAGACTGTTCTTTAAGTGACATACTGGACTCACAGGTTAAGAAACCTGCCACTCATTGTGTTACTGATTAAATAACTGGTGAATTATGTGCTAGAAAATTAGGATGGATTACATGAATATCTGTTAAGACTATGATAAATATTTATAAACAATCTCCCTTGCAGAACATGTCTCTGTCATTCATTTCAGTGCAATGAAAAACCTGGAACAATGGAACTAATGACTACATTGTTCCGAAGTTAAATAGTATATCTAATAAGGAAAATAGTGAAATGAGCCAAATACTTTATGAACATAACAGTGAAGCAATTAAAATAAATGTGATTTTCCAGATCAAAACTTCTGCCTGTTAATTGCTATATGGCACCTATCCTAGTCATATGAGTTTCCCTTGCAGCTGTTTTTATTTCATGATACATTTTGAAATCCCCAGAGCCTAGTCCTGGGATCTGACATAAAGACAGTAAGTCTAAAAACCAGGATAGTTATCGAGTGTTTATAATTTGTATAGATGTACTCTAACGACAGGCCTTTGAGAACAATCATTATTTCTTGCCATTTGCATTTTGTTTGCAATATGTTTCCAATGAAGATAATTTATTGGTGCATACTTCTTATACTAAAATATGTGGTTTTGTTGCCATATGTAGGAAGACTCCAAAAGGCAACATACTGGGAACAGTATGGTGTCCCATGCTTCTCTGGTAGTTATGGTTAAAGTCTATTGTTACTGCATGCATTTTACTAATAGCTGAAGTGTGGTTCTAGTTGTGTATGCTGTCAATAATAGTCAAATTCTCGCAGGAGATTGGTTTCCCTGACTATTCCTTCATTTTTTACCTGCCGGTTTTTTCTACCATAACCATGGAACATTGTTTACCTCAGCTTAAGCACGTACATTATCTTCTGGCAAAACAGAGTCACTCAGCCAATGGGAGCACAGAGGTGATGTACAAATTCATCATCCTGACTTTCTCATTTATGCATGGTCCTGATTTTTATTTGGCTGGGAGAGTTTGAGAACTACAATGATTGCATAGTTTGGCAATTACTCTGGACTTTGGCTGGCTGATGGCAGGGATCTGCATGACTAAATACACCAAGAAATGACCCTTGCTCTCTATTGTTACTTTTATTTGTATTACAGTTACAGCCAAAGGTTCTGGTCAGGTCGTAGGGTACAAGATGCTATATAAATACATAAGAAACCATGGACCTTGGTGTGAAGAACTTACAGGCTAAAAACTGCAAACACTTGAGTTTGCTTTTAGCACACAGGTAGTTCCACTGAAAACAGTGAGGGTCTCCAGAGGGCTCGTGGTCTGCCCAGGAATATTTCTTTGAAGATTCAGAAATTCTGTTACAGCCTCAGAACTTCTGCCTGGTGTTAGGCCATCTGTACACTATAGGAATGGATGGGAGGAGGGTTTATCTTGTCTTGGTTCTCATCCACCATTTCTACCAGTTTGCTCTTGTAGCAGCTTGAGAACATTTGTCTTCTTCTGAGTGGAGCCCAGATTCACAGAGTTTATTTCAGGGGTGGGCAATTATTTCAGGTGGAGGGCCGCTTACTGAGTTTTGGCAAGGCATTGAGGGCCGCATGACAAGCAGCCAGGGGCAGATAAATATTAATTTTCTAAATTTTTTAGGGGCCCTGTGGGCCAGATAGAATGGCCTGGTGGGCTACATCCAGCCTGCAGGCCGCATTTTGCCCACCCCTGGTTTATTTAGTCAGCATATAGTTACCAATCACAACAGTGCTGCCCGGGCCAGTGTCTAGCCACACCTCCTGACACTTGAGAAAAGCTGGGCAGACCCGGCCTGGGACCCATGCTGGTGGGAGAGGGGAGGCAGAGGGGATTAATCCTCCTCACCCCCTTTGCTGTCCAGGCTGGTGTCTGGCCACACCGCCCACTGCTCAGGGACAAACCTGGCAAGGACTGCTTCCCTCTTCTCCCTCCAGGCACACCCCAGCTGGGAACCCTGCAGGTCAGGGTTGGGGTTTAAACCCCTTCCCAATCATACTGAGCAGCCTGCCAGGACCTGGCCATGGCCCCCTCTCAGCTCAGTTTCCCTCTGGCCTTGTGGCCACTGCTGAAGGGAAGGGAGGGCTCATTCTAGCACCCACTGGCTTCTAGCCTGAGCCACTGCAGTCATGTGGCTGCATTTCTGGAATCAAAGGTGAATGTCTATTCACTTGCTTCTTGGTTCAATCTACACAGGTTAAACTAACTTGCAAAGTGTGAATCAATTCAGGCTCGGGCTTTTTGAATATTTGTACTTAGCCTTTAAGTTAACCTTGAATGGATGTGGTATCAGGCTAAAATGCTTTAGGTTAGAGCACTTTAGGTTAGAGCTCTTTATTGAAAATCTGTATCACATGCCAGCCTAAGTCAAGGTAGGTCACAATCCCTCAGCATCCCAGGGGCAACCTCATCTCCTCC
The DNA here is from genome assembly GCF_030867095.1 of Alligator mississippiensis. Taxonomy (NCBI): domain Eukaryota; kingdom Metazoa; phylum Chordata; order Crocodylia; family Alligatoridae; genus Alligator; species Alligator mississippiensis. Next base: position 47,532,220 of record NC_081833.1, on the reverse strand, counting down.
AGGTGAACACTGACCCAGCACCACCCCAGGCTGTCAGAAAGGAGACAGAAAAGGCTCCATCTCCTCTTTGCACAGCTGGGCCACCTTGCCGTGTGGACCTGGCCTGCTCCCAAAACCCAATCCAGAAACCTTGGGGGGGGGGGGCGGGCACATGGCACAGGGGCTCCCTTCCCCCACCCCCAGTTTCTGGCATGGCCAAAAGCAAGACCAGGCAGTCTCATGCTGCAGGTGCTGCCTACAGCTGTCAAGTGGCTGGAGGACAGGGCCCTGCCCCACAGATCTTCCCCACCCCCCAGGACCCAACCTAGCTATCTGAGGGGCCTGCATGGAAAGGGGGCTCCCTCCCCAACAACTGCCCGAAGCTCTTGACAGCTGCAGCCAGCAGTTGCAGCACAAAACTGTCCAGCTGAACTTTTGGCCTTGCCAGGAACTGGGGTTGAGGGGAGGGAGTCCCCCTACCACATGGACCTAGCCTGGCTCTCCCCAAGATCCAACCCAGCAATTGGGACAGGGAGGGCATGTGCCATTGGGGGCTCTCTCTCCTTCCTTTCACCACCCAGCTGCTGCTGCCAGCTGGCGGGGTGGGGCGGGGGGAATGATTGGAAGTAGGGGATGCTGGCAGCCTCCTGGAAGATGTGTAGAAGCACCCCCAATCTGCTGGGCTTAGCCAGTGTTGGCAGGCTCCAAGCCCTCTCCCCCTACACTCAACAGTGAACATCTGTTCAGTTTGCTCCTGCTGTAACTTATAGTTCTTTAAGTAAAACACGAGTGCTTCCACCAAGGGCTTTTTGAACATCTGTAATTAGCCTATATTTATTCACATAGTTCTATGGGGTGGAATGGGAGATGATGTGACTTTATTTTGTGATGTTAGGGAGGACAATTAAAAATGTTGTGAGCAAAGTCTCTGTGCTTTTCTTTTTAACAGCCCTGGATTATTGTTTGTTCTTTAAAAATGACTTGTGCATTCCTGTAGGGGTGTAGAAGTGTATGTTTACACATTAATTAAGTATCCACGAAGCTGTCTGAAGCTCACCGGATAGCTTTGATTTTTCTAGACACCCTGATAGTGTCCACTTCTTCTTCCTTCCCTTATATTCAATACTTTTTAATGCTATTGCATAGATGTTGAATGTTATCTTTGAATGTAGGGGCTCTTTATCTAGAAAACGCCTTTTCTAATGTGAAATGAAATCATGAAGATTTTGAATATGGAATATTTAGCTGCTTTTCAATTCTGTGAGGTGCTTTAATTTCCTGGGTCAGGGAATCTCTTTCCTTTCCTGACTGTTCTCTCTGATAACAAGAGCTATCAAATGTCCAAAATTCATTTTTTTATTTCACAGTCAGTGACAATGAGAGATGAATAAAACTTGAACCTTAGACCTCAGCAAAACAATAATTATGCATCAACAGAGTAACTAGCACAACCTGATTTTCTGTTGTGTATCAAAATGTTTACTATATGAGTTTTTAGCCTTTCCCATTGGTTAGATTTGATCTTGTAATAATTCTGGAACAAAAATAGCTCTAGTTGCTCCCATATCTTTAAAAAAATGATCATCTGGCTCCTGCAGCCCTGGACAAAATGATTATATATGAAACCTTCAATATAAAGCTTCAGTCATTTTTCTGCTTGCCCAATCTCTGTGGTTTCTGGAAACCACTTCTCAACTATAACCCCAGAACACCCTCATTACAGTTCACAAACTTGGGTTCAGTTATAATTATCTTCCAACATGAATTAGGTAAAGTAGATGTGGATTAGACATCTTTTGAATTTAGAGAGCTGAAGGACTCATTGGAGGGTGTTGGTCATAAGCAGTGATGTGAGAATGGCCACTGACAGGTCAGCATGTAGTGTACTAAGGTTGAAGTGCACTTTGGGTGACGTTGGCTGCCTATACATGTGCTTGTTCACATTCTAATTGGAACGCTCCTGCATCACGTCACTGTCCCGTGTATTAAGCCCCTGCACATTTTTAAATGGCTGCAGGGGTGCTTTATCTAATCCTCATTGAGTGAGCTTTAGATAAAGCATCCCATGGACATTTTAAAACACGCAGGAGCTTAATAAACATAATGGTGAGCCATTTTAATTAGAGCGTCTGCCTGGGAACCACTCTAATTAAAACATGTCCCCCAACCCCCAAGTATGTGTATAGGCAGCCATTAACTCCAGAAAAATAGCATTGCCAGCTCTTGGAACTTTATCATGAATCTTGAATGTTCAATATTTTTTCTCATAAATTTGCAGCTCCTGAAGGCATTTGATTATCTAAGAATCTGATTTCTCATTTACAAATACAACTATCTTACAGAGAAATGCTTGACAGAATGACCCCCACAAAAAAACCTCAGAGACAAAAGACAAATAAAGAGGCCTAATATTACCGTTCTTTCAAGTGTGAGGGCCTAATTCATGATTTTTGAAGACTTGTTAAAAATCAGAAAGGTCAGTATAAGTTCTATATACTCATTACGTCCTATTTTTTTCTTTTCTTTCCTTGCTTGTCCCATTGTTGCAGATCCTGGCTCTCCACTGGCTTCAGGCATATGCATCTTCTTCTTCCAACTCCTGCCTCATGTCTCTCTCAACTATATCTCTCCATCTCATCTTTGGTTTTCCTCTTCCCCTTCTCCTGGGTAGTGCCATTCTGGTAACTTTTTCCCTACATATTCTTTCAGACACCTTTGAACATGCCCATACAATGCCAGTCTTCTCTCTTGTACTTTCTTAGATACCTTCACTACATTCACCAATCCACTGATGTAAGTATTCCTAACTCATTAAGCCCTATTTAAATTTCTGAAAACCTCACATCACTGTTTATAAATGATGAATAGGCATTGAGCCTATATGAAGAGGAGGGGAGACTTTTATGCCTTATGGTCATAGACTTCATTCATTTCAAAGGAGCTACACCTACAAACCCTGACATCATAAACAGGCCACTACAAGAAAAATCATTCACCTCCTGGACTTGTCAACTATCTTTACAGGTGCTGCAATTCTGCAGAATGTTGCTAGTTGGCTGACCAGAAGTAGGATTTGTACTGAAGATTTCTTACTCCCATTAGAAGAAGCCAATGCTACTCTTGCTGTATCTTTCAGGATTACTCTCCGTGATGATGATAAATCAGTGGTGGTAAAAATGGATCTCAGGAGCATGGATTCAGCCTCTGTCTGCCTTCATCCAGAAATAGGTAGGGAGAGAGGTGAAGAGGTTCAATGTCTATGGACAAATGGAGAAGGCTAGCAGAATCAAGGGAATGTCCCAGGATTAGGAACTGGAAAAGAGATAGAAGTAGGGGAGGGCCAGAGGAGTAGCTGAGCAGGGGACTGCATCTGAAGAGGAAGGTAGACAGGGGCAGTGCCCGCCAAAGTCAGAAAGATCACAGAGTTGTACCTGTTAGAGTGACAAAGGTGGCTGCAGTAGCTAGACCATAGAGGAAGCAACATAAAGATCAATAGGGAAGAAATGGTGTTGGTAATGCTCCCATCACCACTGCCAGCTACCAGATTTTTCAACCTGTAATGTTGGAGGCACTGTTGCCAACAAATGGGCTTGAGCAAGTTTGTAGAACAGCTGGGCGGCATGTACTCATAATCAGACTCTCAGCTTGATATTTAGAATCAAACTGATGTTTGTTTAAATGGAGGAAAAGCAGTAACAGCTTCTGGGGTCTGGCCATAGCAATGCATTGCTACAAAACCGCAAACACTAAGAACTACGCTTTGGTTAAAGAAAGTGAAATTGTCACTGGGGACAAGGGAAAATTTATTGAGTCTCATAGGCAATTTGAAATGGCTTTTATTTTGAAGAATGCTGAAACATAGCTAAAATTTAGTGTGTGTGTGTGTGTATATATATATATATATATATATATATATATATATATATATATATATATATAATATAATAATTTGCAGTCTGCCCATTCAGAAAAAAAGTTAAAATCAACCATATAGAAAAGCAACTGGAAGAGTCACATAGGGAGAGAATCTCCCTATGCCTGAAGAAGGATCCTTGTGCCCAAAAGCTTGCAAAGAACAATTTTTCCAACTATTTAGTTGGTCTAATAATATACATCACATTTACCCAAAGAACCTTGTCTGCCAATGAACTATATGTACATTTATGTCTCTTTGTTCTCCTTCTCTCTCTCTGCAAAGGCTTGTGAGAAAACTTTTCATAATTTCCAATAACCTTTATCAAGGTCAGCCTTATTGGGTCATCAAACCCCCCCCACTTGGTTATATGATGATTAGATACCATGGGTACCATCATGATCTATCTACAGTACTCTAAGCAGTAGCAGTTTACCCACATGTTCCAAAATGGCCAATTTCATATTGGTAAAAGTAAGATTTTTAAAACTGACTTTTGGTTCAGCTGGCATAAAGTCAAGGTATCCGTGCAATGTACACATAGGTAGGCACACAGGCTCAAGTCAAGCCAAAGGTCTGACTGAACCTTGAAATCCATTGGTTCAGCATGGTTAAGGCATACTAGTTTCTATAGCCAGTGATACATAAGGGAGTGACATGATTAACATAATAAATGGTTAGCTTCCTTAGACTCTACAGGGTGAATGAAAGGGTCCTTACTTAGGGTTGAGTCAAGAAGGGCCAGCCTTTGGCAAGCACATGGAGCAAGATTCAAACCCATAGAAAGACAATTCTATATTAGGCAATTCCCCTGCCAAATATAATTCACAAGCTGTACAAAGAGCTGTACAAAGACAGTTTCCCCACATCATCACATCTTTCCTTTCTTAGAAGAGTTTGGCACCAAGGGAAGTTCTTACACTTCTGGATCTCAGACTTCATACATTCATTCAGGAGAACAGTTGTGCTCCAGTTTTTCAAATTAATATATAGTTTCATGAAAACAGCGAGAGGAATTCCTATTTACATTGCATGAAATCCAGAGGAGCAGAATGTTGGGCTACCCTTTATGACCTTTTAACCTGTATGACCATATACTTCAGACTATTTGGGTAGCCAAACATAAACAAGTCCTCTAGAGAAAGAATCCCCTTCTTTGTATCTACTGAAAAGAGATGAGTTGGACTTCCTTACTCATCCCTCTTAATTCAATTACATACCAAAAAACCTTGCTGTAGCGATCAAGGGAAATTTTTTCTCTTCATTTTCTCTGTTTTATATAGGCATTTGCTTTACATTTATCAGTGGCCTTTTCTACTCCCTGGCAGAACTATAAGTCCCTTCATTGGGGATCTCACTCAGTACTTTTCAGCTGTGTCCCACATTCCCTTCATGCAATGAGGTTTTACCTGTACATTAAACACATCCACAGAGAAATGAGGTGTGATTTGATCTCATGTGCTACTATTATATCTGTTACAGCCCCGTAAAGCTCCCTGGGCTGGCAACTGAAGAGGCAGGTGTTTGGGTCCCAACATGCTAGATCCACGTGCTTTAAAACTTTCTGAATTTAAACAAGCTCCAGTCATGTTTCTCTCCTTGGGTTCTCTGGCAGCCTCCCTAGGGACAGGCTCTCTTTCTTCTCCCCTTTGTGGTAACAGGATCCCAGCATCCAGCTGGCCTTGGCCCCAGGACTATTGCTTATCTCCCTCCTTCTCACCCCACCCCATAGAACCCTGTAGGCACCCTAACATCCCATCTGCTCTTCCAGAATAGGTGACAGTGAAAGCAAAGGCACACAGGCACAGGTTTTTTAACACAGGTTAAAAAATTAATTGCCTATTACTTCAGATAGCATTAGAAATTCCCAGACGCACACAATATAACAAAATACATACATAGCTTTCCTGAAGAAGGGTGGATGTGCCCAAAAGCTTGCCAAAAACCTTTTCCCAACTACTCAGTTGGTTTAATAAAAGATATCACATCTATTCAAAGAACTTTGCCTTCCTATGTCCTTAGACCAACACAGCTACAACCAAAACCCCACCTATATACCTTTCCCACTTTTGAGTATTTCCACTCATTTTTGAACATTCTTGGGCATTATCAGCATATCATAACTTTGCATCATATGAACTGTTCTACTGGAGCTTATATTATAGATTTAAAAACCTGCTTTGCCCTGAGCAAAGTTGTGTAGTTGTCCAAGGATTCTCCATTTGAATGGGCCACCAAAAAATTACAATGACCACTCCCCCATTGTCAGAACTGTACCAGGTACAGGGATGTCTCCTGCAACTTTCTGTGGTTAAAAAAGGGAAAAAATTGCCACACTGGTTAAAAAAATAATTAAAAAAAAAGTATTGCAGTCAGACACAGAGAGAGTCCCAGGGTACAGATAATTTGTGAACTGGACAGAAACAGAAATTGTCACAACATGATGTTTAATGCAATACTGGTAGGTACATTTGATGGTAAGGGTGAAGTAACATATAGAATAGAATAAAGTGAAATAGAATAGGGCAGCTTGGGATATCAGCTGCAGGCCATCAATTCCTTCCCCCTCCTTAGTTGGGGAGCTGAGGGTGTTAGGAGAATGGGTGTTTAACAGAACAATTTGTTGCAATGTGGGTTATCTGTATGGTTGCATAGTTCATAGGAATATGAAAACTTTGGGGTCTTATCTGAATAATATTCTCTAGTGTCTTTGGTTGCTTCACTACCCTGATGTGTAGTGGCTCCCTACAAGTTTTTATCTCTATTTTTATAATGATCTTTGTAATACTGAAGCTGGTTTACTGCTCTACACGGCATTTTGCTGCTGCACTCTGCTTATCTACATGCTTATATTTGTTACCGTGATGCTTCTTTCCTGGCTCAATGGAATATTGACATATAGTCAGTGAAATACTGATATTTTAAATATTGAAATAGTCAATGAAATATTCATCAATAAAACCGCTGAAAATCAGGTAGAAATATTTTCACATGAACTTCTATGAAACAAATAGCCTTGTTTCCCAAAACTCTAGTAATAACAAGTATTTAAGGATATTTTTCCTTGGATAGAGGGTTTTTAAAAATAATTTGCTAATGCATATGTGGTAAGCACTTTTAATTTGGGAACAGTGCATCCATCTTTCTATGATCAAAAACAACTTTAAAGGGGGAAAAAACCTTTTTTTTCCAGGGTTCTGAATCTAACAGCATCACAAATTATCACTAGGAAAACATTTCAAAGGTCTAAACTTGCACTTGTGGAAAAAGGAACACAGATAGAGGAAACAGATAAATACCCGTTGTATTAGTAGGCTTTGTTTTCTGAAATGATATATTGTTCTGGAGAAGCGGTTAGCAAACAAATTATTGTCTTTGTCCAACATAGCAGGTCTTTGGTTCTACAGAACAGATGGTGAGGTGAGGCAGATTAAAAGTTAACTCACAATAGGTCTGTATCACAGGAAAAGTGCCCTAAGTTTATCTATTGTTAAATAATATAATTTATCGTCTTCGAGGGTTAAGGAGCAATTTCTGTTTCTTTCCTACTTTTTGAACAAAGATTTATAACATAGATAATCCCCAATTTTAGATATTTGCTGCAGGTTATATTTGAAGGAATTTCCCAAAAGACTGATAACCTTTTTTTTTTTCTTTAAACACAGTCAAACCAGTGAACTAATATGACGCCTGCTTCAAATAACTGTTTGCTGTCTCTGTGCATGATAAGTTTTCATTTAGTCTATGATCAGCTGACAGTATGCAAGTTTGCAGATACCAGTAATTGAATACAGATAACCTTGATTGTTGACCTATGCAGAGCCATGACTGTCTAGTTTCCATTGTTTCTGTTTTTGCTAGTTGACACAAAACTGATGCGGGCTGAATTTATATATTAGCCATCCATTATAGTGGGAATTGCTTATCATTATGGATGTATACTGTGAGAAGTTTCTATTTATTTTCCTCATTGAGGTGGCAAAAATGAACCCATCTGAGGCTTTTCAATATTAGAGTTAACCCACAAGAATCCAGATAATTCCTGTAAGGATGAGGTCTTGAAACAGACGAATTTCTTAGAGCTGAGCACTCCACCTATGGAAGGCAAGGGGTGCTTCTGAGAAGAAAGTGGAGCTTATGCCTAGTGAGGAAGAGTTAAGGTTATAGAACATAGTTTTGTTGATTTTCAGCACTTCCCCTGCTGGGACTGGTCTTTCTCTCTTGGCCTACCCTCTCAAAAGAATCTCCAACTTTGGCTCTTTATCAGGCCTGAATATGGGGAACATGAAAATATTGGGGAGGGGTAAGGGGTACAGAGTAAGGTGGCTGTTTCATATGTTCTGGAGCTGTTGTATTTTGGCTGGTTTTTGTGGAGGGCTCAGTGATTTTTACATAGTGCTTATTGTGTAGGACTGGGTTTCATCAAGGCAGGAGGGTTGCAGTTTATAAGGTAGGAAGCAAGAGAAGTGAGAGAGGCAGAGCTTTTGGGACTGGTTAGAAAAGCTATGGTACAACAGATGAGCATTGTAAGAGTTAATGTATCATCATCATGGATATAACTATTGAATTCCCTCTAACCATGGAACTGTGCCTGATTTTTTTTTTACATTGATTGTCTTGTGGTTGAAAAGATTAATTTTATCTAGCAAAGAGTGCTTTGTAATATTGTCAGGAAACTGAATATTTAAAGTTGAGGTTTTCAAAGGATTTGAAGTATGTTAGGTATCCAAATCCTTTGCCTTGTAGTGGCACTGGTAACTCAACTCTCCTAGCCCCCTACAAAACTGATGAAGTTCATTTAAAGTCACAAAGTGCTTTGATAAATTGATAAAGTGCATTCAATTCCTTCAAACTGTACTCTCCCCTTCCCCCTCCCCTCCTATCTCTACCCTTTGTCTTCCAAACTTCTATTCATTTGCATTTTCACAGACATCTGTTTACTCTAGTTTCTTTTCTACCTTGGAGATCTCAGAACAGCAGCAGTGTCTCCTAATGCCTGAGGAAGGGTGCTTGTGCCTGAAAGCTTGCAAATAACTTTTTTCCAACTACTGAGTTGGCTGAATAAAAGATATCATATCTACCCAAAGAACCTTGCCTTCAAAACCACAAAATACTTCTTATGTTAGCTATGTTATTTATAAATGTTATTTATTCTCACTTTATTTTTAAGCTCATCTGCATTCTTACTGGAATTCCTTATTATTACAGGTTATCTATGAGGGTATTTATAAACAATACAACCTAGGGGTTCCTCAGTCCAATTAAAAGGCAGAATTAAAAAAAATGTGTTAAAGGAAATATATTTCATCTTCAATTATACCTAACCTGTGAAACTTACTGCTGGAGAATATTACTAGGGCAAAGCACTCCTTTTAATCACCTTAAAAAGATTATGGTCAAATCCTGACCTCATTGAAGTCATTGGTAAAACTCTCCTTGACTTAGATGGAATCAGGATTTCACCCTGGAGAGCTAGTAAGTAGGAACTGGCAGAAGATAAGCCAGCTATAAACAAAATTGTAAGGATTAGCAATCATGATGCTTCAGGATATAAGCTGATCTCCAGATAAAGGCAGATGGCCTTCAGAATATAAAACTACCAGAGAAAGTTTAGTCCATTTCAAATGCAACAACTCTGGCAACACAATGCCTAAGTGCCGACATTCAGGGAACCACAACTGACTTCATATAGCCACTAAATATCTATACCTGCATATATTTGTGGGTCATCTTTCCATAGTATATGAGCCCTTACCAATGTTAATAAATTTATCCTCATGTCACCTGTAGAGGTATTGTTATCCTTGGACTGTAAAGAGGGAGTGGAGGCATGGACAGGCTAAGACCAATTCTGAAACCCAATGCCATAGATGAAGTGTGTGGCAGGGCAGAAAACTCTATCTAAGTCTCCCAAGGTTCAAACAAGCACCCAAGTACCCACAGGGCCATTCTCCTTGAGTTCATATTGGAGAACAGAGACCAAATGGTGTCATGATGTATGACAAGGCATTGATTATTTTGAGCAAACTCATCTCACTATGGAGACAGATAGACAAGAGAGAGTAAGAGAAAGAGTTGTGACCCAACATCACCAGGATCTACTCCTTTCTTCTGGAATTATTTGCCACATTTGCAACATGTGGATCTTGGATTGACCTCTTCAGTCCCCTACAGACTCACTGATGACTTCCCTATTTACTGGAAAACTGTCATCCCCTTGTCAAAGGCCTGCCAATGACAATTGGAGAATGGAGGCCATAGAGTTTAAGCATGGTTTGTAAAACAGATTTGAAACAATTGCATAGATGAACTAAGGGACAAGAGGAGCTGTTCTCCAGACACATTAAAACAATCCGACTTTTGTGCTCAAGCCATTGTTGTCACAATGCAAGTTCTGCCGACAGCCTATTGTCTAGAGAAGTCAATGAATTGGTGCTAAAAATTAATTATGCACAGTGCTAAATCTAGTTTCAGGCTTTGTGGACCTTCTACTTTCAGGTTTTCAGACACAGGGATATTTATTTATTTGAAGTAAATCAAATCATGCTATCTCTGTCAAGAGCAGCGATCACTGTAAGTACTCAGGACAGATGGAATGTTATATCCCCTGACCCACCCAGCTTGAAAAGCTCCGGTCTGCAAACACCACATGGCTGGAACTTCAGAAGGGGATTTCTCAACTATGGGAGGGACCTAGTCTGTGCATTCCCTATGGGGAAATTCACACTATTAGCAATGGCTTTTCCCTCAGAAGTTATTGCAGATCAAAGCAGGGATAACAGTTCCTTTACAGATCCTACCTATATTAGAGGGCGCTAGTGTGCATGAACAAACCAATTCTGACGTAGCTGTCTTGATCAAGAAGATGCTTGCTTCTTGGAGAGAATGGAAGAGTTATCCCTTCTCCATGGATGGAGCCAGATTTCTTCATAGATTTTGAGGAAGCTGAATGGTCAGGGTCATCTGAATTGTTGCCAACTCTTCTTCTATTCAAAAGAGACAGAAGAAACATTGTTGAGTTCCTAAAAAGATTTTCCCATGGGGACAAATAATGAAGCCAATAGTACTTTACAATTAGTTCTATATCCAGTTTGTACAGTCATGTAAACAGAGTTGCCATATGAACAATTAATTTAACTATGGAATAATCTTAAGCCATTATAAAGTTGTACGAGGACAGCATATTTTCATATGATGTTGAGTAGACCTTGAACAAATAACTTATTAAAGCACTGAATTACATAAGGCTGACAAAAAATAACACAGTCCAAATTACATGTCTCTATATCCAGTTGAATCTGAATATTTTAAAGATTACTATATAGTCATTATCCAGGTCTTGCTAATACAGCATATGTACTAGGAATAGTGCAGGATCCATACAACTAAGTGAAATGAAAATGGCTAATAGAAACCCTGAATAACTTGTGTGATACAAAGGAGCATATGGAAAAATACATACTGCTGTTTGGTATTTTTGTAAATCTCTACTTTTAATTCTATTATTGGTGACAAAAACAGAAGCTCGGGAAAGCAAAATTACATGAGGAAGATGTCTTTCACATCACAATCTAACTGTTCTTTGGTAAAATCATTGCTGTGTCAATCAAGTTAAACTGGGTAGGATTCATTGAATCATAGAGAAGTAGGCCTGGAAGGGACCTCTAGAGGTCACCTAGTCCAATCCCCTGCCTGGGGCAGGATCATCCTTCTCTAAACCATTCTATACAAATCCATTGTCTAACCTCCTAGCAAAAACTAGGCAAAACTTTGATACAACACAAGAAATAACACCCTAACCTGCCAACACAAGAAAAAAAACCACCCTAACCTGCCACAGGTAAAGCAGAGGGACAATGGCAGTCAATATCCTACTGCTGTAAGGTCTATTAATATATGTTCAAGAAATCCTAGGGAGAAGGCCATGCTTCAGAGGAAGGCACTCCCCCTCTCCAGTCAATACCAATCTGACTATGGGGTAAAATCCAAGGGGGAGGAAATTCCCTCCCAGACCCATATGGCAACCAGCAAAGCCCAGAAGCATGGGAAATACCCATAGTAGAACATAGGCATAGCTACACTTAGATCATCCTTGACTAACCTCTTCTTGAACACCTCCAGTAATAGATAGTTCACAGCTTCCCTAGGCAGTCCATTACTCTGCTCAGTGGCGTACTGATGGGGGTGCCAGCCTGAGGGGGGGCGTTGCCAGCTGGGCCCTCCAGGGGGGTTTCGGTCCCCCGGGGGCACTTCTGGTTTTGCCTCCCCTCCTCCCGCCCCCCCCAGCGATCATGTCCTCTCCTAAGCACCTTTTCTGCAAGTTGAATCTACATAGCTCCTTCATCTTCTCCTGGCCTTCCAAGCCCTTTACAATTTTATGACCTGCCTTCCAAGCCCTTTACAATTTTTTTCACTAGCCTTTGGACCCCCTCTA
>NC_081833.1:47462394-47514894 GCF_030867095.1 Alligator mississippiensis | reverse complement strand
CAGAGTGTCAAAAACACCCGCAACCTTAACTTGTAAGATATTCATGTGCTGGGGCAGTTGGTGGGGAAGCCACAAGGGGCCTGATCCCTTTTGTGGTAGTGCAGCCCTAGCCCCTTCCCTGCCATCCTCCCCGAGGCACGTGTGCCAACCAAAATGCCTTTGAGTGCCATACTCTGGCACCCATGCCGGGGGTTGCCTACCCCTGATCTAAGAAATAGCAACCCTCTCCTTTGGTCCAAAATACAACAAAAAGGCCTACACTTATTATCAATTTCCTGTAGCCTCAACCATTTATGACCTTATGTCTATTAATGCATTAAGGTTAGAGCATGTCAAGGGCACATTAAATACACAGCCACTTGTGGTCATCATGGAAACAACACTATTACTTATTTTATTTTTCTCAATGACTATTGTCAACCAGATGAACACATGAGCTAAAGTAAGTTGAGTAAGTAATCTTGAACTAGTTACCACAGCTCTTACCTCTTTAACTAACAAACTCATCTGTGTTTATTTAGATGATGAATAAGTGCAGGAGGGGGAACATGCATCATATTAATTCAACAACTGTCACTCACTTTGCAGGTACCTGTGGAACACACAAACCATTTTCAGCCTTTAGCATATGGAAGAAAGTTCATTTTCTGACTCTAGGTTCTGCTCTGAGACAAGCTGGAAGATTAGTAAAGGTAATGAAAGGAAATCAATGTTTACTCAAGAGTACTACTAGCATATTGTCAGAAAAGCTGGCCTTCCTCAAAATTGAATGCTAAATGTCACCTGAGCCAGTGGCTGAACTTAGTTTCTCTTTGTTTCTTAAACTGTTTGGATTGGACACAAAAGGGACTTTCTATCCTAAGCCATTAATAGAGAAATGCCTGGCACAAAAATACCCATAAGGTTTTACATTAAGTTTAAAAAGGAAATAGATCCAGTCGGGCTTTGTTCTTTTGAACAGCATCTACTGTTGCATGGGCTCTCTTCTAATGCTATGGATTCAGGTGAGGTTTGTGAGACGGCAATATGCATCAGGTGAGTGGGGAAGCATGGGGCCAAAGACAGAGTGAATCTAGCCTGCAGGAAGTGCTATTATTTCATACAAGTGTACACTCTGAAATGCCTTATTCTACTTGATAAAGTAGTAACTGCTTAATTACCTATTTTCAATATTTCCATAATTTTCCATGTAAAGATAATATATAATTGTGAGGCAGGGTCATCTAGATCCCAGAGCTCAGAGCCTAAGAGTTAAAGGTCAAATCCCATTTACTGGCAATAAGAGGTAGAAACAAAGAAACCAACATTAAACAAAAATCAGACAACCCATATCTGCTAGCTGGATTCCTTTACACAACATCTTAACTCAGCACGTATGGGTCTTGCCCATATCAGACTTCCTTTGGCCATACCATTTTTTTATATCCCAGTCTGCCTTGCTGTTAGAGACAACACTTTGTCTTTAAAAATCACGTAGCATTTATCTATAATATTAGTATATTAATTATAATACATTGTAATATAATAGTGTGTGCGTGTATGTGTAATGCACCATGATTTATATAAAACAGGCACTATTGCAGCACAGTATTCTGTACTATCATATTATAATTTTACTAATCTTGGAGGTAAATATACAGAATAATAAAAAGAATTGGAAGAAAAACATCCCTATACTGTAGAATGTACTCAATGCGCATCTACTTATGGGAGGTGATGGGCAGTAAATCAGACATGCATTTGCAATACAATACGACAGCCAAACAAAATAACCCAGCATAATTTGGAGCTAGGTGATATTTTTTCAGTAAACAGGAAACTTATTGAAAAAATGCAGTTTCGGAGAAGACCGAAAGTATCTGCAAATTCAGGGTGAATTGGGTAATGTTTTGTCAAAAAGTTGGAGGAAAAACTTTAGAGAAATAAAAATAAACATTTTGACTTTTCCCCTTAAAATAGTGTTTTAGTTTGGAAATTGAACTAGATTTGAGGGAGAAAAAAGGATAAACATGAAAAATTAAATGAATTACTTTGGTTTTGGGTGGAACAACTATTTTACTTTATTTTAGAAAAAATGAAAGAGAAAATTTTGTGTTTCAAGTTAAACCAATTAAAAAAAAAACTTGTTCAGTTTAGCCACTGACCTGAAAGATTCATTAGTTGAATTCTGTTATGGGATGGGGAAACAGCAGTCCCATTCTTCACTTTTTAGAAATTACTCTTTATTATCACTGGAATACTATCCCTAATTCTAGTCCCCTAAAATTAGAGAGATGCCAATATAATGGAACACATTCAGAGTAAGTAAGGTGGAAATCAGAACTAACTGTCTTCTGAAGAAAAATTAAAATAATTAAATATATATTAAACAGACTATACTAGACAAGTGTGTGTCTCTCTTTGTGTCTGTATCATATGTATACAGGACTAAAGGTAATTGCAGTATGCACATAACATTTTTTTAGGGTAAACAAAAAAAAATAAAACAGGTAAAATAACAAAGATGACTAAGCAAGGGAACAGTTTTTTGAAGAAAAACACCCACATCTGTCAGACAGATGATTTATAATGAATAATTCAGCCAATTCAGGGAAATGGTATTATGTTTATTTGAAACACAGATGAACCTGGGAGCTTAATTTTAGTATTGGTCATGATACTAAAAGTCCTGGTCCTTTCATGAACTCTATAAGGGTGACCCTGCAATCACATGGACCCTATTGAATTTGTCTATGTAGAGGTTCCTGCAGGTTCCATTCTTTCCTCTTGAAGGGCTGTTTAAGTGGCAACCCATGGTTGCTGCTCTCTTATTATTTCTTGCTAAATTCCACCTTTACTATAGAGGCAAGTCTGGGGCAGCATCCTCACAATATACTTAGTCAGAGTAGCCAAATTTAGGGGTAGCCCTCCGCCCTGGCCTCCTTACGTTACATCCTGTTGTCTTCTGCACCTCATTACTCATTCCACTGTCAGAGCCTGGAGTCCAGCCTGCTAGATTAAAAACTGCTAGTTTATTTAAAAGGAAACAAAACAAAAACACACCAGTTTTCCTCATTACTGGCAGCCAAGATACCTCATTTTTCAGGACCACACAACGAGCCAAGGCCATGGAACCTTGACAACTAACTTGCTAGTCAGAAAATGCTTAGAAAGGCTGGGGAGTTCTGGACTCTAACATCAGAGCATTTTTAGCAGTTACTAGGAGCACGTGTATATTTGCTAAGGAAGTGTTATAGAATTAATTCAGTTATTTGGAAATAAGGAAGTAGCGGGCCAAATTGCTAAAGTCAAACTGCATGAGCAGGAACAAGTTCCTCCTCCTTTTTGAGAGAAGAAGAATGATTTAGTGGTTAAAGTTTTAGTCTGGGTTTGAGGCAATCAGGGTTCACTTACCTGCTCTACCACAGACTTCCTGCCTGAATTGAGCAATTCACTTATCCTCTCTGTGTTTCAGTTACCCATCAATGTCTAGTTGGCAGCCGATATCAAGTGGAGTGCCCCAGGGGTCTGTCCTGGGGCCAGCTTTGTTCAATATCTTCATCAATGAGCTGGAAGATGGCACAGAGTGCACCCTCAGGAAGTTTGCAGATGACACCAAGATGGAGGGAGTAGTAGACATGCTAGAGGATAGGGCTAGGATTCAGACAGACCTTGACAGATTGGAGGATTGGATCAAAATAAATCTCATGAGATTCAATAAAGACAAGTGCAAAGTCCTGCACTTAGGATGGAACAATCCCATGCACCAGTATAGGCAGGGGACTGAGTGGCTAAGCAGAAGCTCTGCAGAAAAGGACCCAGGGTTAACAGTGGAAAATAAGCTGAATATGAGCCAATAGGATGCCCTTATTAGAAAGAAGGCTAATGGCATACTGGGCTGCATTAGTAGGAACATTGGCAGCAGATCAAGGGAAGTGATTATTCCCCTCTATTCAGCACTGGTCAGGCCACATCTGGAGTACTGTGTCCAGTTTTGGCCCCCACTACAGAAAGGGTGCGAACAAATTGAAGAGAGTCCAATAGAGGGCAATGAAAATGGTTTGGGGGCTGGAGCACATGACGTATCAGGAGAAGCTGAGGGAACTGTGCTTATTTAGTCTGGAGAAGAGAAGACTGAGATAGGATTTAATAGTAGCCGTCAACTACCTGAAGGGTGGTTTTAAAGAGGATGGAGCTAGACTGTTCTCAGTGGTGACAGATGACAGAACAAGTAGCAATGGGCTTATGTTGTAGCAAGGGAAGATTAGGTTAGATATTAGGAAAAAACTTTCTTAGTAGGAGGGTAGTAAAGCACTGGAACAAGCTATCTGGAAAGATTGTGAAATCTGCATCCTTGGAACTTTTGAAGACACGACTACACAAGCCTTGGCTGAGATGATCTAGGTGGGGATGGTCCTGCTTTGAGCAGGTGGTTGGTCTAGATGATCTCCTGAGTTTCCTTTGAACATTAATTTTCTATGATTCTATGATCTGTAAAGAGGGGAATAGTATGAGTGTGAAAACGGGCTGTATTCAATTTGGTTTTAGATTTGGCCCAAATCAGGGACAGTGATTCGATTTGCTGATTTGAATCAACTGTCAATTCAATACAGCCAAATCTGAATCTGCCCTGCATACTCAGCGGTGAACCCAGAAGTACTTCTGGTCCACTTCTAGGTCCACTGCCAAGAACACAGGGGGTCCCCCTATGCCTCCCTGGCTTGGTGATCAGCTATAGGGGGACCCTGGGTGCCCCCCCAAATGCAGGAGGCACCAGTCGCTGAGCTGGGGGGCTGGGGGGGGCCTGCATGCTCCCCGGGCTGGGGGGGGGGGGCCCTGCATGCTCCCCAGCAGACCCATAGGTGGACTGGAAGTGCTTCTGGTCCACTTCCGGGTCTGCTGCCAAGTATGCTGGGGAGCCCCCTGCACTCCTGTGGGATGCTCCATCCGCCCCAGAATCTCAGCATTCACAAGCCACCTGATACCTTTGGGTATGTAGAAAAAACATTTAAAGCTGTGTCTGTATCCAAATCGTCAAATCTTTCTGAATCTCTCTGAATCAATTCAGAGGGTTCTGATTTGATTTGGAGACATTAAAGGGTCCTCTGATTCAATTTGGATTTGGAGATTTGGCCACTGAATCAGACCGACTCTCTGCCGAATCAGATCAGGGACCAAAGCTTCACACAGCCCTAGTGAATAGCATTTCCTTACTTCACAGGTGTTTTGTGCTATTCACTTGGAACAGGGGCATGCCCCCATGCTACCTGGTCTGCTAGTAGCCCAGTTGGCTGGGTGGAGCAGCTCCACAGGCCATATGTTTGACACCCCTGCTCTAAGATATTTTTATATGTGGGCTATATAAATTTCAGACATACAACAGAGTTCTCACAACTGCAGGGACTTCTCCAGAGTCTGTGTGGGATGGAACATTTCCTTTGCCTTGGGTGGCATACTGGCCCTTTTGAAAGAGAGGGAGAAAAAAAAGGCTTTCCACTCCTCTTTTCTCATCTAGAAAGCTGCATATCTTTTTCATAACTGAGCTCTTTTACCTTCTACACCAGACCCTCATCACCATTTTGGGGGCAGTATAATAATTTTTCCCCCTTGTTGCAGCAGGGGTAGCATAAACATTTTCACCTTCCCCAGAACTGCCTAGTGGTATGGGAGGAGGTGAAGATTTGATTTTTTTTCCTGGGTTCAGTGTGGGATTCTGTGATAAAAATGGCAGCAGGTTCTTGCATAGACTTGAATGTGAGATCTGGAGAAATGGACATGAGATTGAACAGACTTGCCTTAAAATTCTTATTCCCTCAAGTTATACTGGTAAATGTGGTGATAGGGTATGTGTGTAAAAGATCATTTGTAGGTGCAAGTGATACCTGAGTATACAATTTTGAGCACTAGAAGCTGCTTGTACAAAGATAGAGACCATTTTGAAAACTTGGCATGTGATGAATAGGCTTTGCACGCTCTTTGGACAAGGAGATGATGATAGCTATATAACTGTGCTGCCTTACACACGTGCTGCATTTTTCATATACTCACAATGTGAAGATGGGCTTCAACTAACACCAAACAACAGCTGTGGCTGTCTGGCTTTTTTCCCTACCAGGATAGAAGGTAAAGATGTCACTTTCAGAAGCACAGTTTATCATCACCATGACTAGATGTGTCCCATGTGAGACTTCATCTTGAGCCTCTTTGGGAAATTGGAATTGGTGTGGAAAGCAGTTTCATTAGCAGTGTGGCTCCTAAGGTGTTTTTACCTGTGCAGCCCTATGTGAAGTGGGACCTCCCTAGTGGAAAGCTGTTTTTCTCCCTTTAGCATGAAATCCATTGATTTTCAGGGCACCTTGGCAGGTACTTGACTTGTCTGTGTGTCTGGTTTTCTTAGACAGCGTGGAAGTGCAGGAGTGATGCAGGGTGAGGTGCAGTGTATTACAGATAAACTAATTTATTTAAGTGTAGAGCAACCTGGGTTGTTGGGTCTGGGAAGCTGTATTCTATAGCTGTATATGAAGTTTTAAATGATGGCAGGGAGCCTGGAATTTGGGGTAACTGCTTTTGGATTTAGAAATATTTGTTGTTACTTGATATTTTCATTGTGGTTGCATTTATGAGCCTTGGCCCAAAGAGTATAAAATGTAAGTACATCTCTCCAACATATCTGCATGCATATAAGTACACACATCCACACGCACATGTGTGCGCATGAATACCAAACCTTTTGGGGCTGCAACCTTCCCAAAGCTTTTATTTATACAGCACCTGGGGACCAGGTCTGAACAATCCACATCCTCAAATGTGTTTATGTGCCAAACTCCCACTGAATTCAGATACAGTAAATAATAATATATGTGCATAGAGTACATGTATATTAATTTAATATCCTGTTCATTTTTTATCCTTTACATACAGTAATTCAAAAAAGTTCACTGACCTATTGTATTATTGCTATTACTGTTCCAGGCCTTATAATGGTTTTAGGCTTTCATTCCAAAAGCCCTTGTTTTGCCAGAAGGGTTTGGCAGTAGTTATAATTTGAACTATTATTTCCATTGAGGAAACCATTGGTGATGAGAAGTTATGTATGGTGTTTAAGTCTTTTGCTTGCTGAAGGCATTAAACCAGTAAAGGATAAGTATAGGTACCATTAGCATGGATGTTTCTTTGCCAAAGAGATAATGTAGAGTTAGCAGGGGAGTGACTGTGTTAAACTGGAGTTTAACCCCTAAGATGTCCTCTGTGAACAAAATGTTTCCAGAAGCTTTAGCAGATTTCGCCTGAGGTAGGTGCTCACTCAGTTAACAAAAATATTATCCTTTTCATCTAACCAACCTGATGACTTCACTAAACATTACAGTGAAGTGAGGCATCTGTTCTGACCACTTTTATTGCCAGGCTGCCTAATACCAATGTAGACATTATTAATTTGATCCACAGTCAATGTTTTAAGTTGCTCTGGTCTTAAATTTTATTTTCTTACACGATTGCCCAAAACCATCTTACATGCTGATCAGTATCTGTTGCAGTTGGGGAATAATCTGGCACAAGCTTCTTGGGCACACAAGTAAATTCTTACTGACATAAATGAACTGAAAAATTCTGTGGTCTGGCAGTGACAAAGGGAACAGTGAATGAAACCAGTTATTTCTCTATATTGATCTACCCTTTTTACCCATCTACTCCTAGCATTAGTTGTTTATCCTGTGTTGTAAGAGGGGGTAGCTGATTACATTATTAGTAGCTCTCATATTATCCCAGCACATGCCAATATGCACAACCCAGAAAGGCCCAAACTTGAGTAGTTGGCCAAAACGACCTAAAATTAAGAGTGCTAACATTTTTTAAGTGAGCAAACCAATCCCTTTCCCAACAGATTTAGGCTATGATTTAATATGTACGAATTTTCCATGTAATATTTTAAAGAGCCATCAACCCATTCTACCAGCGACAGAACTGAATGGAAACTGAAAAATGAATAGAATCCTCTCTCTCAGTGCCATGTGCTTCTATGATCCTTGTCACCTAGTCACAAAGCACTTTTGAAAAATGTGGAAAGCTAGAATGAAAAAGAGGGCTTCTCAGGAAACAAGGATTATGTGAAAAAGAAGTGTATATGGGATTGCAGAGACTGTATGCATAGAAGCTTTGGGCAATATACTTAGATTGTAAGCTGTTTGAGGCAGAGCCATGTTTTTGTTCTATCTTTGTACAGAACCTAACACAATGGGGTCCTTGTCCATGACACACTACTGCAATGCAAATAATCATAAATCACTCAGTGTAGAAGAAGGTCACAGAAAAGACAGGAAAATGTATTAGTTCCTTTGTATGGAATTAACTCAAAATTATTCTTTTTTGGAAGCTGGATCTTCACTTTAACTTGTCCTTTAACTTAATGATTTGGGGCAAAGGGAAGATTTAATTTGTATCCTGTGGTATCTGAGATATGAGCAAGGAGCAGAGACCTCTGTGTTTTCCCTTGATACCTCTTTTCAAAGGGGCTACACTGCCAACTGATCCTTGCCAGCAAGTACACTGTATATAACCCACTGCCTCTTAATGGTAGAATGCACATAAAGGGATATTATAGTGTTTACACCAGTACTGAATCCTGGGTGCAGTCAGAAATCCATACTGATTCTGAGGGGAACATGCAAAGTGACTTTTCCCTGATTTGCCTCTGCTCCATACTGTCTCTACTTTACAGAAGGAATTTTACAGTGACTGCAAAGTCAGGCAGAGAATTCAGGAGAATTTTTCTTACCTTGAGTTCTGTGTAGTAGAAGGAAGTATGAAGGAAGCAATGTACAGTATAGTCTCAGACTGATACCACAATCCAGTGAGAAATGGCCGACTGCCAGATGCTTTCTTACCAGCTGCTACTATTTCACTTCAATGCTGATGTCTAATGTACTGTTTAGTATTTTTATGCCATACCTTGACAATGAACTGTCTTCTTGATACTTAGATACTTTGGGCACTTGTACACATGACGCCATTACCATGTACACATGACAGAAATGTGACTGTGTGGCTTAATGGCATAACAGTGTACATGTGCAAGACTTTTGGGGGTTTTAAATGAGTTTGCATTGTTGCAAGCTAAACTACATCCTAATGAAGTTTAGTTTGCAATGCTGCATTGCTGTTATTAGTCAACTCGCCCCCTGGCCGCAAGAGAGGTTTCCAGGAAGCGCAGAAAAAAAGGATTAGGCCGCTCGCTGCTTCTCCCTTCAGCAAGCGCCTGCTGAAGGCATAAGTGGTAAGGCACAATCCTTTTTTTTTCAGTGGAGCATGCCTGCCTCTCCTGCAGTCAGAAGCAAGCTGCCGGTGGGCTGAGTGCCCTCTGAGCTGCGGAGGGCAGGGGGACAGTCCTTTCCTCTGTAGCAGTTGCACCCCCCCAGGATTGCCCAGGTGGGCTGCTAGTGGGCCAGGTGCTGCCCCAGCTCAGGGTTGATGAAGAATTGGATTGGGTTGGGTGCTGCCTCTGAGCTGGGGCAGCACCTGGGCCACTAGCAGCCTGCCTGGGCAGTCCTGGGGGTGCTGCCACCATGGAGGGAAGGGCCAGGGCCAGGCCAGGGCCAGGGCCCCCTGCAACTCAGGGGCCACATGGCCATGGGAAGACATTAGTTAAAGCTCCCCTGCTGCCATTTTGAAGCACAGGGGCACTGATACACGAGACACTCTGGGCACTTTAATTAGAGTGGTTCTTTGAGCCACTTAAATTAAAGCCCTCCCCCCAGAGCATGTGTATAAATGCCCATAGATTTGATTAGGCAGAGCATGCTTCCCCTTATCCCCATTTGGACATGGGGTGAGAAGCTAACAGAAAAGATCCCACTAACCTCAATGCAGTCAGGATTTCATACAGGAAGTTTTTTGATGATGATGACGTTGACGCATGGATTTGATGCAGGTATGGGGGTCTGCCAAGGATAAAGCAGGAAGGAAGGCCATAAAGAATAAGGGCATATTAGGATGAGAGATAGCAATAGAAGACAGACTAAATAAAATATATTCAACACAATTTACAAGGATGGGTTCAACAAGTGAAATACATGCATCTGTGATGTGAATCTGAAGAAACTGGCTTAAATCTATCAGTTGCCTTTCCAGTAGTTCATTTGCTTTTCCCATAATAATTTCTCATGTTTACTTTGGCATTGGTGGGGAAAATGTCAAGAGAGGTCTGCTGTTAGCATTCTCTGCTGCATGACATTGAGCTATTCCAGTGCCACAGCAGCTATTTTCCAACATATTAACATTAGGATACTGAGAAAGTTCATCCAATTCACATAAATCTGCCCAGAATTTTTATTAACTTATAACATTTTCTTTATTTGGTGGGCCACCTACATACTGAAAAAGAGATTTCATACATTTTGCTAAGGTAGGAGAAAACTCTAAATATTTAAGCACATACAATACATATTGCTTAAACGATGGACGTACTGAACTTTTAAACAGTGGCATTGACTCTCTGTCCCTCACCACTAAGTAACCAAATAGTCTCTTTACTGTATGTGATCTTTTCTTCCTGTTAGGAAAATGTTATCTAAAAATCACCACCAACCCCCCCCCCCCCCCCCGCCCCAAATGAACAAACAAAGAAAAACAAAGAGCTCTACCCCATCTCCCTGCTCACAACTCCCAACCACGCTGGAACACCGGAGACTCTCATTTCAGTTTCTGGCTCAGACAAGGCCTTCTTTCATAACCTTAAGCAAGTCATTTTTGACTTGCTGAATCTGGTACTAAGCACTCTGGACTTATCTAGCAAAATATTCAGCCTCATACTTAACTTTTGCTGAGAGTAGTTCTGCTGAAGCCTCATGGGCTTAAATTTGGGGACATGATTACCTGCCTTGCTGGGCTAGGGCTAGAAAGCTCAGCTATTTTCAGGCTTAAACCAATCATGTTAATGTGTTTCTATTCCCATGTATAAAATAGGGATAACAATACTCTTTTTTCCCAGCCATTGTCTTGTCTGTATGCTCTTTGGGGCAGGGACAGTCTTATTTTTTTATGTACAGCACAAAACTGAATGGAGTTTCAGACTCTATTAGGTGTAACTGCAATGCAAATAATTAATATTTACTGTAAAAGTTTAAAACCTGGATACCTAAAAGTTAGATGTCTAAATCTGCATTTAGGCATCTAAATACATGGCCTAATTTTCAGAGCTGCAGAATAACCAAAGCTTCTATTAGGTCAATGGGGCCAATGTATGTTTGCACTTGAAAAAGTCAGGTCATTTATGTGGGAGCCTACTCATTATTTTAAATCCAGCTTTAAAAATTAAAATGTTTTTATTTATGTCTTAAATATATACTCTGTTATGATATAAGGTGCCTGGCATTATGACTAACCACATACATATTACATACATTCAGCACCGTCCCCACCCACAATGCTTCTTGTTGCTGTGGCGGCCAGGGCCACCAGACTCCCCCCCTCCCTCCTCTTGCTTCTGGTTCCCGGCACTGTTCCTGGGGGCAGGTCAGTGGGACAGCACTTTGTGCATGGCAGGAGGGAGAACTGGGCTGCCAGCACAGCACTAGAGGAGCCAGGTTGCCCAGGCTGCATGCATAGCAAGCAGGGACAAGGAGGTGGGCTGCTCATGCCTGCCAGCAGGGAGGAGTCAGGATGAGCGCTGGGCTGCTTGCATGGTTAGGGGGTGGATCCCTGGTTCTGTGGTCTATGGTATGTGGCTCCCAGCTGTCCAGAAGTTGGACATCCCTGATTTAAATATTTCGCTATTTGCTATATGTAACAAAAAAGAGAAGAACTCCATAGCAGCATTTTAATACATGCATATCATATATGTATACACGTTTTTAATGTATGTAGTATATACAGTGTTATTTTATAGCACAGCAGATATTTCTTAATTCACTGACACTGAAGTAAGATTATGCCATGCTATTTTATTATGAATAATGTGCTGGCTCCATCATTAAGTGGGTTATTAAAGACATAAACAAGCTTTTATGCCCTGGTTTTCAACAGCTGTTGGTGGTCTACAAAGTGATAATCCTGCTTTCAGCAAATATTCTTAGACTTAAAAAACAAAATAAATACATTTCATAGACCACCAAGTTGACTCATGAGCAGGAAGATTGGAACTTTAACATCTCCATCACCACAAGAGTAAAGTGGCACTACTTCAATGGAAGGCATAGAGATTGCAAGATGGAAATGAGGGATGTGCCATACATCATTCTTTCCTACAGTTGCACAGTAAAGTCTATACTAAGCAAACGAGATTAGCTGGCATTTCTCTCAGTGGTGGGAGCAGAGGATGAAACAAATACCGATTCAAAAATCACTAAAATAAACTATGCATTGTAATAGCCACTTTTTCCTTCCTAATTAATTACGTGGTAAAGACACAGTTGAAAATCCTGTAACCTTAGCTTTGAACAAAATCAGCTGAGTAGGTTTTATACTTCAAATGAAAGGGTAAGGTAGGACAATAAAGGTTATGTGGCCATGTTCCGTCACTGACTCAATAGCTATAAATTTAAACAGATGTGACCCCTACATGACAAAGTTTCAAAGGTGTACAGGGAGGAGTTTTTATTCTTATAAATAGGACTGATGCCAGGTCAACTAGCCCCCCTCACTTTAGACTTCCTAAAGAAAACAGCTTCAGACAGCTGAGCAAAAGAGTTATAAAGAGTGCTAAGATAGGAAATATCTCAGGTTCCTGATATATTATGATTGGCTTGGGGAACAAGGAAGTTGAGAACCAGAGGTAGCCTTAATGGGTGCTAAACTTTACAGTGCTTATGTACATCCTCATACAAGCAGATGTTAAAAAATACTGATGGAAAATTGCATTTAGCCTATATTACTGTTACCCTAGGGACTAAAACTAAAAAGTAGGAGAATGTGGAACCAATTTTCAAGCTTGGGCAATTGAAAGTTTATTAAATGATTCTGTCATCAACATAAGACGGGAGAAAAAGCAACAATTTATACAACAAATTAGGTAATTGTGGACCCATGGACAAATGATATTTCTTCTCTCATAACTGAATAAACATTATTGTTATACTAAGAGGGTTATAAGGAAATAGCCACTTTAGTGAACTACAAACACCAGGTCTCTTGCCTATATTCATGTCAAAAGCAAGGTAGAAAGGGTGAAAGACGCACATATTTCTAAATAGATACAAATATTCTAGGATACTTAAACATTAATTATATTTGAACTTTCAACCAGAGAGGTGGCTCAGACACCTCAGACATGAAGACACCTTCAGATTGTGGGGAAGGTTTGGAGGCAGAGCATAGATCAGAATTTCATAGCCAGTTCTTCTGTAACAGGCAGAATCAACCCCTCACTTCAGAGATACTCACACCCATAGGGAGAGTTAGAAAAGCAAGAAGAAAAAAGAAAGAGGGTGAAACACACACACTACCACAAATGACAGGTATTACTTCAGTGTCATGTTGACATAATTCTTCCGGAGCAACTCCAGGGTAAACATAGGTAATATGGTAAAAGCATTAGGGTTTTTTGCCTTCTTAAAAGCAGTTTCATAAATACAAGGGTGTTCCAGAAAGTAGTGGTCATTTTGAAAAAAACCCATTGTGTGTGTAAGGAGTGGAAAATTACATAGCAATGGGAAACAGTGATGGGAGCACTCTTGAACACCCCGGCTGGATCCAGATGTGCAGGCACATGTGATTTGTGGTGCTACAATCTCTTTGCAGTGCCGTAAGGTGCATGAGCTGCACATTAATCAGTGCTTGGTGCTGTTAATTTTCAGTGCTGGAGCAAAATTTACTACCGGGATATTCTGGTAGCAAAAAACCCCAACAAAAGCCCTAGAAAAAAGGTGGTGCAAACCACACCAAAGTGGCCAGTGCCAGGACAAATACAGAGATGAGGGAGCAGGCAGCCCAGGACTGCCTGCTCTCCCATCTCCGTGCACTGCAAAGCGCCCATGCTGAAGCACCTGGAGCCCCAGCCAGCTGCTCCCTGGTTTGCTGGGGTTCAGGGTGCCTCAAGATGGGGGCTGTACATGCCTCAGTGCAGAGGCTCCACAGTGGAGACAGGGGAGCAGCCAGTCTAAACGGGAGACAGGGGAATAGCCAGCCTAAAGTCTGTTCCCCTGTCTCGAGGCACAGTGCCCCAGTCAGGTGAGGAGAGGCTGGCTGGGGCTCAGGGTGCCTCAGTACGGGGGTTCCTTATCACGCGGAGATGGAGGAGCAGGAAGCCTGGGGCTGTCTGCTCCTCCATCTCCACGTGCCACTCCCCAGCTGGTCAAGGCACAGGGTGTCTCAGCACAGGGGATGGCTAGTTTCTGCTGAGGCACCCTGTGCCCCATCCAGCCCTCCACCTACAGCATGTGGAGCAGAGGGACAATGTGTCCCACTGCAAAACACATAGGCAGGGGCATGCACTGGGGCACAAAGTAGCAGTTCAAAGTTGTGCCACTACTATTTGTGCTGCTGTAAAGACACACCCCTGCTCATGTGGACCTGGCCACCTTGCTTACATCTATGCAGAGAAGTGTTGCATACAAACTAGTTTTATTTTGCAATTGCTTTTACTTTCTGAAACACCTTCAAAGCAAGAAACCAAACACTTAGACTCCCTGGAACACAGCTTTCCAGAATGATGAGCATCGCTAGTGTATACTGAGGTCAGAGTGGATGCCTTGTGAAAATGGTGGTACATTAACTATCAACACCATGCTACATCCACTGAAAATGTTCTGGGCATACATATCCAACTGTTTCCATGAGTTTCAGGACTCATATAGTTTCTATCTCCTACTCTGCCAAAGATTTTCTGCCTGATCCTGGACAAGCCACTTACCTATTTTCTGCCTGTGACTGTTCAATATTAGGTTATGCTGATTTCTGTCTGTGACCCCAGTGTCCTTAGTGTCAGAAATCTCTGAGGGGATTCTGCAGTGGTGCAAATTATCCACAAAACCTGCTTTTTTTGAGGATTTGCAACCATCTGCTGTTGTCCTTTCATACTTGTTACCCCCAACCTGGAAGATACTGCCTACAAAGGGGCATGAGGGAGCTCCCAGGGAAGCACTGTACAGCTTTCATCAGCAGTCAGAGATCTTGTGAACTGCTACTGAAGCTGTCCTTGCCTAGCAGAACCTAGAATGAGGTAGCCATGCTGTTCCCTAGCCCACAGGATGAATCACTACCAGAATATAATGGTACTTCTAGGTCGAAGGAGGTGTGAACACTGTTGGAAGTAAACTAAACCCAAGTAATACTTGTCTTGTGTCCTATTTTGAGGCTTAAAGGTTCAGTCCTACTTACAAAATGTATATATGCATATGTATATATATTTATATATACATGTATATGTGCATGTGCACACACACGCAGATGTGCCTTTGTGTGTGTGTATTTAATATTGGCCTATTAAAAAGCTGCAGTCAGTAGAAAAGAAGAAAAAAAATTACAAAGAACAATTTGCATAGCAAACACATTTCACAGTTGTTTTGGACAAATGCCCTCAGTAAATATGTTTAAAGTCATGTACAACAAGAATATTTTATCACAAGTAACCATGTTTTAATAAACACTTCATCTTTTGTATTTCATTCTTTCTCATCATAATAATAGAAATATAACACCATATATCACTGTAAAACACATTTCCACATAAATGCTGATAAGCACAAAATATTTTTCATCATTTACATTTTAACTGTAATAATATATGGCAGGATTAAAGCTGCATCCATCATGTGTCTAACTAACCTTGCTGTAATGAATTTTTAAATGTAATGGTTTCTGTCACAAAGTAAAATCATACATAATGTCTTTTGACACAGTATGCCGGTGTATGCGAGGTTTTAAAATGTAAATGCAACTTCATTTTTAATTAGATTTATATACTCAAATCACTACCCCCCAACCAAGGGCAAAAGAAAAAGTGTGTGTCTATGTCAAAACTGCAAACAGAATGATTCTCAAGTTATTTAAAGTACCTTGCTCACAAGAAATGTGTACAGCCACTATGTATGAAAAGCAAATCACATACCAGAAACAAAGGATTATCAAAATCATAGGGACTAAAGCTTTTAGAATGCCTGAAGGGCCTCCTATGGTACCCCGGGCACTCTCTTTATGTCAGTGCTAAGAATCAGGTTTACAGTTTGGAGGACTGGGCAAAGGGACAAGTGTGCAGGGGAGAAAGAGGTCAAGGACAAATACATTCTACTCCCTGCTCCTTCCCTACCTCTGCTTGAAATAACAAATAATCCCGCTCACCAGAGGAGAATCATTAAAAATAATTTGCACAAGATTTCTGTTCTGTGAGCCCTTTTTTGATACAATATTTCCTTCAGTGATTATCACTGCGGACATGTTCCTGCCATATGGATAGGAGCTGGGTTAGGAGGCTTCTCAATACCTGAGTGGTTAATTAAGAGCTGTTGCTGGGCCACAAGAAGCAGGTTTGAAATCCCTCTTCACTCACCGACAATGAGTAGCTTTTTTAGCAGCAGAAGTCACTAGGGACAGCCAGAAGCGCAGGGTAATTATTTGAGATAACATACAGCTGAAGTGCGTGTGTGTGTGTGTGTGCGCGCATGTGTGTGCGTGTGTGTGCGTGTGTGCATATGGGGGGATGTGCATTTGAAAGGAGGGCAACAGTACAGAAAAGTCTATAATAAAAAGGTCAACATCTCCTATTTTTCTGTACAGTGTCGGCAGTCTGTAATGCCTTTTTAGAATGAATGACAACGGATTCTGCCTTTTTAAAAAATGAATATCTTATTTTGTATTCAAACTTTGCAATTGTGAGTTCAGGCCTGCCAGTCCAATCTGAATAAGCTATTCTTACTTTATCAGTGTGGATGCTGAAATGACTTTGATTGCATTGTTGCGAAATAGCAGTAATTTCTACATTAACCCATGGAAACCCCGAACTTTCTCAAGAACAAAGAAAATAACAGTGGAATGAAAGCCATGAATGAAATGAGGAAAGCCCTTAGATTGCTATAAATGTAAGGCTAGATCTTCATTGGTGTAAATCTATATAACTTGACTGAAATCAGGAAATAGTATTTTGGTTTCAAATGAGCTACCCTAATTTAAACCAGCTGAGGATCTGGTTCTTGGATTATGCCACTGTACATAGGCAAGAGAATCTGGGCTATTATTTATGCCTTTTAAAACATAAATTAGGGCTCCAACATACAAGATGTTCAGCAATGTGTTGTTGGAATGTGTCAGAGAGAGATGCTATTTTTCCACTGATTTAAAGTAGAAGAATAATTTCTAAAGGCCATATTTTCTAAATCATTTCATATCAAAAATATTTGTGAAATGTTGGACAAAGTTGCCATTCAACTCCACAACAGTAGAGTGTGTATATATTGTAAGCATCTGATGAAAGTTAAAGTGTAATTACATAGTAATACACTGCAGTACTATATTTCTTTTCACAGAGCTGCACAGAAGAATTTAAACGTCACCTTATTCAGTCATCTGAGCTCAGTCCAAGTACACTATGGGCTCAAAATACTGTTTCCCTGGGGTTCTTTACGAAAGCCTTTTTAGTTTCGTACTGAGCAGACAAATGATGAAACCTCTCTTGTATGATTTTTTGGCATTTCCAGAAAATCCCACATGTGATCTCCAACTTAGGAAGCTTAAATATCCATCCAAATATGAGCTCTCTGAAGCTCACACAAGCCCTTAAGTTTTGTGCTGTGGGGTAAAAATAAATTCAAGAAAGAAAGAAAGAAAAAAAAAATCCCTTCAACGTCTCAAATACTGAGAGAAATTTAAGAGTCAAGTGGAACAGGCAGAGATTTTGAACCAATGTGACATTTTTCTTGCAGACCAAAAGGTTTTGCCAGTTACTAAGGAATTGTCTAAAAAAACCCCCAAATTCTCAATTTGAAACGTGAGGCGACCAAAATGTACTTTCATATTTGCTTGCTTGCTTGCTTGCTTGCTTTCTTTCTTTCTTTCTTTCTTTCTTTCTTTCTTTCTTTCTTTTTTAAAAAGGTCTTTCAAGCCTTTGATGTTTCTGGAGTGCAAACAATGCTGCTCTAGTAGTAGTAGTTTTGCCAATATAACTGTCTCAGCTTTGTTTAGAAACTGCCCAATATGTTAATTATCTTCTTTACCTCTGTGGCATTATACTGTCAAACTGTACAACAGTCTTTAGAAAATAAAAGCTAACACCCTAAGCTGCTGTACCCGGATTCCATAATATCTATTCACTGACAATGCCTGAGCTGTCAGATCAGAAGGCGCTTCATTCGAATAAAGGTGGGCAGATGTGTGATAATGAGACAGAAGCATACAGATGCTAATATAACTGTTCAGCAGAGCAGTCTCGTCTTCGTTAGGCAGACCCAGGTAGCAGCTGCAGACTGTCAGACATTGGAATGCTGCTTTCTCTTGATTCTCATTTAAGATCAGCTTCGTTCGCTGTCTGTCAGTGAACTTTTCCCTCACAGGAGCCTGGACCCCTAGGTGATCAGTCACATTTCGACATAACTAGATGTCAAAAGAAGTTTAAGTTGTATGACGAACTGTGATGCATTCCCTGTGCCGGCTGGCAGTCTCAGCCCTCTAAGGTGTCTTCTTAATGATCCACCTGGAAACTCCAGAGTATTTCCTGTATTTTGTTTTCTTATTAAAATACTGGCTAAGTCTTTGTCAATATCCATGTCAGCAACTGTAAGCTCAAGACAATATTATCACAAGCATAATTTGATTTAAAATTGGAATCACAGACCTAGGTTGACCAGGCAGCAGGAGATTTGTGAGGAGTAAGTGTGATGCTAGAGTATTGGGGGTTTTGGTTGTTACTGTGATTTAACAACATCAATTAAAGTAAGACTATTTCTGATCTATTATTTTTGGACTTTAAAAATCAGATGAAATAAATTGGATTAAAGCTGCCTTATCAAATACGTCTGTATCTGGATAGCTTGGCTGATGAACACAATGAGGAATAAGATAACAGGATGCCTCCATAGATGAACAAATGATTCAAATATGCAGAAGGCAGGAAATGCAAATAACCTAAGATTGTCATTTTGCACTGTTGAAACCTTTGAACTGGGAGCCTGAATTTCATCAGCCTTTCATCTGTTGCTATGAGCTGTTTACCCATTTATATTCTCAGATTTTGGAGAAGAGACAGACTAGGGCTACTTTACATAAGTGTCCGCACAGTGGAGCAAACATTCCTCTACAGTATCTGTGTGGAGGAGCATAATTTACTAGGTGCTTAATAACATCAAGTCAGTTCAGTAATTCTTGGGCCCTCTCTTCATTTTTCACCCCTCTGTTTCAATTTTTTATTTGGATATTGACCATAAAAATATCCACAGAGAGGTAGGGGCTGTTACATGTTTTCCTACATTCTGGATTAAAAGACTGCGTACAATCAGAAAGAGGGCCAAAAAATGTGCAGTGTCTCCTTTTCTTTCTTGTTTGGGAGAACTGTGGGATGTATCCCAAAGTCACATGTGAAATATGAGCTTGCCATGCAAGAACAACCCCACTTACATTAGATAAAATTACATTGAAAAATATTAAGAATTAAACCGTCATGCTCCAGGGTTGTCCATTGTCCATAGTGGCCTATTGCAGGATTTCTTGCATGTTCCTCTGAAACATATTGTGTTGGTGATTGACAGAGAGAGGATACTGGACTAAGTGAATCACTGGTCCCACACAGTCCAGCATTCCCTATGTTTCTGCTTATATACAAACAATCCAAGTTTTTACAGTTATGGACAGCAGATTTGGCAATCCAAATCTTTCCCCCCCCTCCTTTCCCATATCAATATAATTCTTAATTAAACACTTCTTTGGCCGGTTTATATTCACTAATGCTCTCTAATATAAAACAAGCTGTCTCCCCCTAGATTCTGGTATTTAGTAGCCTGAAGCTCATTAGTGCATGTGTTCTCTACCCTGGAGTTTTAAATATTTAACTAGCTAGGATTCCTTCAAGAGGTCCTAACCTTATAATTTGTAATAACTTAGGGATCTCATATCTGAAGTGTAAGTTATTAAAAATGTTTCTTTCTTTCACCCTGCATTGATTTGCTACTTCTTGCAATCAAACTAAGAGCTATTAGGCCAAGCAACTGCAGCTGCCTATTTATTTCATTGTAGTAAAACATAAGTGATGATAATAGATTTCCTAATAGAGATTGATCTTCCACAAAAGCACAAACAGAACAAAGCAAAGCAAAGCATATGTTGTCAGGCTATACTATAGAAGTTATTAAGTACTACATGCTTAAAAGCATTCAGCTACAGAATGAAATAGGAAGTGGCTATAAAAATGCATATATTGACTGATATATTTTGCATGGAAAATGTTACTTCTGTTGGTTGTAATGGCCTGAACATATGATACAACTAAATATTGTCTAAAAATTATCTAAGGACCACCTAATGTGCTCTGATGCTACTGAATGTCAAAAATGTCAGCAGCTTCCAGTAATGACTCTCTGACATAAACAGTAAGGGAGAAATATTACAGTTACTGAAGGAGTTGTGAAGACGAGCATGCATTTTCATGAGAGGTCTTTTTGAATGGCAGCAAGTACTCAAGCAGGCAGTTTTCCCTGCCAGTTAAGCTGGCCAAAGAAAGCTCTCTTCCCCTGAAAGACAATTAAAATGAGTTAAATGAATTAAAAAGGCTCTGCACAGTTAAAACATGGTCAGAGGTTAGAAACAGTAGTAGCTGGATTTATGAAAATCACTCGGCTGCCAAGCTTCAGAAATTGTGTGTAACAAGGGAGCCATTCAAGTAGTAACGCAAACAGCTTTGTGAAATTGAAGGCAATATACATAATTTTTAATTTCTGGGAGGCAGTTTTTGTCAGCAATTTATTTCTTCTTGGGACTTAAAGTAAAATTGTAT
Source organism: Alligator mississippiensis (assembly GCF_030867095.1). NCBI lineage: Eukaryota > Metazoa > Chordata > Crocodylia > Alligatoridae > Alligator > Alligator mississippiensis. The sequence continues at coordinate 47,494,010 of NC_081833.1, read as the reverse complement.
TTTTTTTAAATGTAATTTTTATAATTGCATTCCAGAATCAGTTTTTTAAAATTATTTATAAATTGGTAACAGTAGATAGAGTAACTGTCCCACTGTTTGTTAGGTATGTATATAGGCCGGCTGAGATGAGCTGCATGCATGGGTCTGTGATGCACATTTTTCTAAAGAATCAGATTTTAAAAAAGAGCACCATAAACAAGTGCTTGTAGCTAAAATATGAAATTTAAAAATACTGACTTCAGTTTCCTTGTGTAGTAAGAAATTCACCTGTAACTCACTGTTTATATCTTGTGTTTTTTTCCAAAGTAAAATATTGGTAATAATCACTCCAAATATTTAAGTATCAATCATGTGCAAAAAAATGCAAGAAGGCTATAGTAAGCTTTTTTGCACATTACAAGCACAAAGTCTATCAGAAAGCATTTGTCTCCACACTCTTTATTCATTTTCAAAGGGTTAAACAGCCTATTTACTGGGCTGTCAGCAATCTGTATCCCAAATCATGAAAAAGTCTGGCCTAGTTTTGTTCAGCATCGAGACTTGTCTTCTTGGCCTGTTGTTGTTACCATCATGTAATATCCATGACAATCGTGTTGTGCTTTTTTAGGGGCTCTGTAGTGCTAAATCTGAGGGGCCATTTTAAGCCAGTAAAGGGCTTTATTTATGTGGATTTGAAAGAGTCTTGTGAAGGGCCTTCCACTCAAAATCCTCTTCAGCAGGTCATCCTGGTTTCAAAAGGATTTAGATGCAGAGGCAGTGATCAGTACTTCTATCACGTTCTAATAGACTGACATGAGCATTTGTGCCTGAAAGACAGGGGGAAAAAAGTGATGCAGATTTGCCCTAAATTGGACTGACGCACAAAGCAGTGAGTGCAATTGACTGACGAGGTAACCCCTCACACCCTTCTTTTACACTTCTAACCAGTGCCGCACAAAGAGAGAGCCGTGGGAAGCTGCACGGGAGCAAAGCATATCCATTTTCATGGACCATATGGAAATTTTGTTTTGTGTACAGAGAAAGTGTCTGATAACAGTGACCTTAACTGCCATATGTGTATGGTGAATAGTAAACAGAGCAAACCACTCAGCTCTCTGACCCTTAGCATATGGACATCTCTACCAAAGGAGAGTTTTCACAGCACATCCACTTTCACTGTCATTTCACTGGTAACCCAGGGGATTTCACTAGATTTGTTAATGAATTGCTCTATTGACTTATATCTGAGCTTGCCTCATTAGAGTAGAAGAACAAAATTTTTATCTATGTTTTCGTGAAGGGGACCAGAATGGCCCTCCTTTGTTAAGAGGTGGGTAATCTGCAGGGCTGTCATCTGTTTTGAAATAATTTATTGTGTCAGTTTAAGAAGGCTCTTCAGTGTTCATTGATGCTCAAGCTCCACTCCAAGCCTCTTTAAATCAATTTTTTCCTTGTGAGTGGAATGTTTTTTAGGCCCCTGCTTGGTTTACAAATAGCTGAACATGATGTTACCCTGGTGCTGGCTAGCTTTAGAGTGCCAAATACAAGCAAACTCAGTGAGCCTCCATAGCACCACCTGTCATGAAATGCTTTTCAAAGAAGCTACAAGGCTTGTACAACCTTGTACCATTCACCTTCCCCACCCACCATCACTCAAAGAGCGATTCTTCATAAACTAGTCCTTATTGTATCCAGGCATAAATATACCAGGAATTGGGATGTGCATATATCATAAGCATTCATATTTTCTACTGTGTTGTAATTAGTAGTGGCCCATTGGCTTTAGGATTTCCTTATGTTCGGAATACAGAATAGCCTTTGATTTTTAAGCAAAAGAGACATCAATTAATTTATTAAGAGTATACCAATGAAGAATATATTATGTCTAATAGCCAATGTGGAATGAGAAGGAATTAGTAAAATGGGATGCAGTAGTATGTAAACCATAAAGATAACTCTCTAAAGACTGGATCTGACTTTTGGGTTCTACTTTCAAAGTAACTAATGAACAAAAAGGGACATTCTTTTTGTTACTCCCCTCCGTCCTTGTAAGAATACGCAACTCACTACACAAAATCCATGTACTGAAGGAATCTTTAGCTTAAACACTTCAAAGGAAACAAACCATTATGGGACCTTTAATATGCAGAACAGGCAAGACTGATATTTTTTTCTTTAAGATCTTGTCCTAGAGACACCCCCTTCTCCCCCCACCCGCACACCTGCAAACGATATGACCTATATACAAACAACAAACCTGTGGGTGACTTGTATGGCATTGGTGTAACAGTTTATAAACAAAACCTTACCACCTAAAAAGCACTCTGCATTTAGAAAACACAAAAGTCACAGTGTCTTACTCAGAACCACTGTCATTTTTCTCAGAATTAAAAGCAATTCAGAAGAACTGTAAAAACAGCTGCCTTTGGCACCAGTGATCCTGGCATATTCTACTGTTGTCAAAGGGAGGTATGAAGGGAAATTGTAACTGCCAGGGTTAGGGATTGAAAGGTTTTAAAAGGTGTTGTTTTTTCTAATGTTAATATGAGAAAAAAGTGAAAAATATGAATTTGAGAAGAATCATGTGTCCATGCATGCTATGGTGTGTAGGAAACCAGTTTGAATTATTCTAGCTTCAACCTTCCACATGTAGCAAAACATACATTACAGAGGTTCCCCACAGTGCTAGGAAAGAAAACATGTTTTTACTGAATAAGGGCCAAATCCTGCATTCTTTACTCAAGTAAAATTCCTTTTAACTTTCGACAGGAGCATTTTTCAACTTAGAGGTACTTTGGAGCAGAATTTTCTATTAATTCCAGGTTTCTGAAGATGACTAATACATTTATTTACTGATGATTCTATATTGTTGTCCATGCTGATCTGTGCTGAACTTGAATCTGCATGTATGAATGACTCATCTCACTACACGGTATGGTGATTCCCTTTTAAGATTACACCATTTATCAAACCATATATACCTTGTATACCTTGTATTCAAGGTATAATTATTTCCTATTCAAAGCATAAGAAATAAATTCAGTATCTCAGCTACCATAATTAAGGATTTGTTGATAAATACTGATTTTAATGGCAAAAATTAGGGCATAAGTATATTTTACATTGAAATATGAAAAGAAATGCAGGAGGATATATAGAACTACGAATATTGTTTTGGACTGTTTCATTTACTGATGGGCCTGAATTTCAAAAGGTTGTGCCAAAACCATTGCATTAACCCTGCAGTTGTGTGTTAAAAAGAAATGCTTGCATGCCAAAATAAACAGTTTAGCGACACGAGTACTAATTTGGAAACCTACCTTAGCTGCCTAGGATATGTCTTTTAGAAAGAAGTGAAATGTTAACATAGGACAGAATTCTAATTCACCTTATGTGCCCAAACAGCACTTACTCAGGCACATAACTGCCATTTTTCTTCTTCATCTCTCCATCATGGGTTTGTGCTCAGCTACAATTTCAGAGCTCATGTCTGGACAGGTATGTACATTCAGAACTGCCTATCTGCACTTACCTGCTTGGCTGTCCTATAACCTACTGCACATGCTCAGGAGCCGTGTGAGTGCTTGTGCGTTTACACTGTGTATAGCATAGGACTACAAATTGTGCATAAGTGCCAAAAATGGAAGCTACATGGCTGGCTAACTGCCATTTGGGTATGTTAAGGATGCTTAATTTGCATTTAGCTCCATGAGACTGTATTATTATACCTGATTTTTCATATAAATATGGTATTTTTCATTATATCTCAATTGTCTAGGAAGTTATTTATCCATTTATTTTAAATCTACCAAAGGAATTAAAAGCATATCCAACTGTTAATACATGGGAAAAAGAGAGGATTTTCACAACTAAAGGGATAGTACAAGAGAATATTTTGCAGTGATGTTGACAATTTCCAGGTAGTTAGGAGAAATTAAATCAAAGACTAAAAATGGCCGGATATCTAAGTTCCTTTCTTTTTCTTAATTGTCACTGACCACTTCAATGCATTATTTGCCTAAAGGGGGGATTCTTTAGGAGATGCTAAGTTATCTTTGCAGACTAGAGTTCAAATTGATTTTGGCCACAAGTGAAATTGAATGCACGAATAGTCTCCATTTATCCATATGACAAAAACACTGGACAAATTGTCATAATAATCATTGTCTTATTTTAGAAGAGCTCTGAGCTGGATTTGCACCTTGGTAAAGCTGCATGGACAAGCCTGTAAAATACCTGCCCACAGCATGATGGATCCTGTGGTATTGGTCCCTCACTTTCTTGGGCAGTAAATTAACAATGTAACATAAGAAAAGGCAAAAATATTAGGTGAAAAGATGTCCATGAGGGAAACCAAAGTATGCTTGCTCCATCACCTACATCCATTTACAGATCTAGAAAAATATTACAGGTTTTTTTTTCTTCCAGAAATATTATGACATATAGGTTTGCCCTGTTAAAATTACACACCTTAGAAATTCCTGGCTTCTTTTCCATTCTTTACAAAAACACCAGACACAGCACAGCTTGAAAAGAGGTGGGGTTACAAAAAGGTGTGTCATGCTTCAATGGGCAAAATATATAGTCATTAAAAAATTACAAATTTGACAAAAAGCTGGGTGTGTAAAGTACAGATGCCTGGGGCAGCCTGGCATTCACAATACCTACAAGATCTATTGCTGTGGTAATTATATGAAACTATGACTAATTACCATATACAGTATGTTCTGTCTCAGCATCACATGGTATGTACACACATGCTCCCACAGATTGCAGGAAGAGATCCAATACCTTTAAATACAAGTATCTAAATCCTGTGCCACACAGTAGTTTTTCTGGCAATTTATTGTGCAATTTAATAAATGATAGAACACTATTTAATGAATGGCTTAATTAATAGAGTTGCATGGAGAATGACTGTTCCACTTTCCATTTTGTGATGACTTCTGAAGTTTTGAAATTTATTTTTATTTCACATTGGAAAGAAAACAAGACCTTTTGAATGTTGTCAAGAAATTAATTATGTCAAAAGGCCTGGGTTTTGCATTAAAAATGTCAGGTTTTCAATCCGTCTCTGTCAAAGTTAGAGCCTTTGCCAAAACTGATCCTTTTCATGATAATTTTTGACAAAATGTCTTTTTTCTTCAAAATACTCTGAGCAGCTTTAATGGTGAATAAATGGAGCTAGCAAGGAAGAGGAGGGAGGTGAAAACAAAACATTTTAGTCAACATTTATAAAAGATCCAAATGAAAATTTGGAAATCATTTGATCCTTATACATTACCTTCAAAATGGCAACATGTATAAACGTTCATACTTCCATAATGAAGAGTATTTTCATGTCTGCTATGTCACATGCTGTTATTTCCATAAGAAATAACTGCAAGTTTAAACTGTGACAACTTATTTTGGCCCATGGAACACAAACAACTATCTCCTGATAATGTGTTGAGATAACACACATCACCACTGTAGCAAACATGAGAACAGTTGTCTTCACTCTATCACATTCCTAGCCACGCTTTCCTATCTTTCCTTTCAACACACTCCATACATTCCTTCAGCAAAGTACAGAACTTGCTCTTTCAAAAAGAACTGAGCATTGCAATTATACTCCAGTTTCCCTAGACAAACAAAAGGCAAAGGATAGTTAGGATTACTCCTTATGAAGATCAGTTTTTCCATGTCCTGTTAGAAGAGCAATTTTTTTCCCTTCATGCACACAATTGGGATGTTGGCCTTTACATGGAAATGGTGTTATGCCATTGTCTGAAAAATCTGGAAACCACCCAGAACAAGAAGCTGTAATGAAATGTTCCTAATTTGTTACCCATTATTCTACTGATAACAAGACTTTCATTGTGTTTTTACCATTGTCATATACTGTATCTTACATTTCTGATTGTCCAAGTTTTTAAAAATGATGGATTAATCTTTATTTTTGGAGTTGGTTGAAAACACTTTTTAAAACATTACAGGACAAAAGTATCTATTTGACTTAAATGGATATTTTGGCAGAAAGTTTTCATTTCAGGTTGGGTTTTTTTAATGAAAACCAGAAAACCAAAAGAAGTGGCAATTTTTAAGTGATCAAAGTCTTCCCAGTCCCTCCTTCTTTATCACTTTTTTTAACACAGGAGAAAGGGGAAAACTGAAGGCCTCCTCTCCCAACTGAAATGTTTTGATTTTCAAGACTGATTTTGCTTGTTTTTGTTTTGTATCATTAAATGACTAGAACATTATTGAAAAATTTGCGTGAGACAAAAAATGTAATCTGCAGAAAACAGCAGTCTTTTATTATTATAATTTATTTTTACTCCGAACATTCAAATTAAAAATAAAGTTAGTAATCAACCAAGCTCTGCTCTAAACTTGATGACACTATAGTATATTTCACTAGTTGAATTTGGTTCACCAAATAAATTTACAGTGCAGAAAAAAATTGCTCTCTCTCAGATTCTTACATTTGCTAAATATAAGTAATTGGGTGCTACTTGTTAAGTTCTAAGGGTAGGAAAGGGTAGAAAGGCTTCCCATGTTTTTGCTATTGTTTGAGGAAAAAGAGGTTATCAAACAGTTGTTTCTATTCCCATGTCAGATTTCTTTTGCTTATCTAAATCCCTGCCCAAGGGATTGTGTAGGCTACACCACATTTGATGCCTAAGGACCAGTGGGCCTCAGTGGGAATTGGATGTGGACCAGATGTTTTGACCAGGTTCATGTGCTCTGTATTGTCTATTCATTGATGAATCTCTGTTATGGGTATACAACTCACACTTCTGAGGATGATGTCATTATTCCTATGGCCTCTAAATTTCTTATTGATGTGGAGAACTCAACAAAATACTCTTTATCACTTGCACTGTACCTACTATGTCAGAGTTTTACTAATATATTTTGACATTTATTTCAGAAGGCAAGAAAAATGATTTGTTACCTTTCAGGCGCCAGGGTGGATGAAAACTGGAAGAATATACTTATTTGAATTCAGGAATATGTAATTTTTCAGTTAAACCTCTACCAGATGTGGTCTTGTGGTATATGCCAAATTCCTGAAAAAATAACTCTCGGTGTCTACTGCCAGCCACTAGAAGGATCATGTCTCTATCTACCTGTGGGTTTGTGGGATTCATTTGCCCCATGGGTGTGGTATAAAAGGCTGCATGGGTTTTTTTGTATATATAATTGACACAGTGACCAATTTTCATAACACAAATTGCTCTGTCAATTTAGTTTGTGTTTAAATAAATAGGTGTTTTACTTGCAGACCATGTATAAGAGTTCAGTCACCTAAGTTCCCTAGACTGCTTTATTTTTATACAGAGAATATCCAATTTATGTTTTATTTATTTAGGTAGATAACATGCACCTGCTCTAATCTCTAGACACATGTGCAGTGCTGGGTATTGAGGGCATATATACAAATGTTCATATAACCAAGGTGTGCTAATGGTGTATTTTCAGTTCCAAAACTGAAAAGTAACCACTTCTCTCTATAACCCTTCAGTCCCTTCTATCAGCTCGCTTAATGAGGATCCTTAAAAAGCTTTGCTCTGTACCCTAGTGGCCAATGTGCCCACTCAAATGTTCCTACTCAAACACACTTCAAATTCAAGAATCAGTTGATCTCAGTTGCTGGATTCTAACAGGAAAACAGAGGGGGACTCTAAAGTAAACCTTATCAGGTTTTATAAACTGAAAAAGACCCTTAAATTTCACCTGATTATACACTGGAAACCAGTGTGGACTGAACAGCCATAGCATACCCTTGGAAAGGCCAACTGAGCAAGTAACTACATTTATGTTGTCGTGAAATTTCCAAAATGGGCTTCAGATGCAACCTCAAGTTCAGTAATGCAATATAGCATTTATAAACATGGGCAACTGTAGTTAAATCCTTGCTGGAATGAAAGGTTGAAACCTATTTACTGAAAGCAGTGTGTGGGGGCTAGAGGGGGAGGGAGGGAGGGAGGGGCAGCAGCATTTTAGTCACTGTTGCCAACAGGAACTCTTGTAAGAGTTTCCAATTGCAAATACAAGTAATAAAAGAATGATAACTTCAACTTGGGTAGGGCCATAAGAAGACAAATATTACATCTGGCATTTCCATCAGTTGCTTCTGCTCCAGCTGAACCTTAGGTAGCTCCCATTCAAGTTCTAGTCTCAGCATGACAGTGTGGATGACTTGTCAGGTTTACTGTTCATAGGCAATGTAATAGAAACCTAAAACAGAGTGTGCCAGCATATTGTGAAAAACCTCTATAAATTACACATTTTTAATATCTGACCTGATGGCCTTTATACACGGTCAGCAGAACAGGGCACAAAATGGAACCCTGTGGTGCATAAGACAGCAGTCAGCTAAACGAACAATTGTCAGTTCTATTCATAGACAGAGTAGAATGGGGCCATTCAAGAGCACATCCATCTGTCCCTGCCAGGGTTCATATGAGTGTCAGAGAAACCTCATGGTCAATGGTGTCCAAGTACTATTAAAAAGGAATCTAAAAGAATCAGCATGGATATTTAATCACTGTCCATTGGCAGAAGCTGTTCTGTCAATATGATCAATTACTTACCATAACCTGGCTTACAGTCAGTTTAAAAGCATTTGGATAAAGCTGAAGATTCCAAATATTACTGAGGATATCTTTGCAAGAAACTTGTTAAAAATGCCAAAAAGGGAGACTGGAAACAGAACAATAATTGATAAGATTATCTGCACTAAGAGATAGCCTCTTGCACAAGAACAGTCACATTTATCAGATGGTGGCAGCTTGCCCACCCAAAAGTGAAGTGTGTATAATCTACTCTAAATATAGAACTCGCAAAAAAAGGATGTGGATCCAGGTCATTCTAATATGCTGATGCTTCCCAAGCATTTTCAGAAGCAATAAGAAATATGGGATGATGCTCAATGGAAAACACTATTCATTCATCTCTCAGTTAAGCACTATTTTGCTTAGACATAGGCTGATAATCTGACCCAAATCTATGGTTTGGATTAATTTAGAATACATTTAGGATTGAGAGATAACAGCACCTCTTTTATGCAATCTTTTTAAATCCAAATTCTACACTTTCACTTTAAAAACAGAGCAAGTGTCTATCTGCTAAATGGCCTTGAAAATGTGAACTGAGTGAAACTGACAGTGACATCTGCCTGTGTTTGCAGAAGTTAGGACATTAGCTAGATGAGTCGTGTTTGCTTTCATTCATCTCAAGGGATGCTAACTCACACATCATATGTCAACATTGTTCATTTGCTGGTCATCAAAACATATCAGAAAGGAAGAAGTTTAGATTATGAACATTTTCACAATGTTTTATGAGTGTCCAGCTCATTTGGTATCTCTAATAAGTGAGCTTGGGAGATATCACTACATTTCCCATTCCCGCATCAAGAAGGAGCCATGCCCAAGAAGAACTCAGTGAACATCTGAGCTCAGGTTATCTGACTTCTCAGAAGGGACATCATAGCATACAACCAAATAGGCCTCAAATATATTCAGATGCTGCTGAGTAAAGGCCAAACCCAAGTTACTCAGAAGATGTGTTTCCATTTGTATAATCTACTGTGAATTATATACCATATTTACTTAAATAGATGACCCCAATTATAAGATGAGCCCCCCTCCCCCTGCAACAATTCAATTCTATATATGTAAAATTTATTATAATTTTCCAGGTATAGAATCTAATTATTGGAGGTTTGTCTTGAATTTGTCCCCCTCCCACTGGTACAAAATAATTCTGGGGGATCAGGTAGGTCTTTGCTCTCTGTTTCTTCCCAACTTTTTCCCTTGGCTGCCCCTTTCCCCTTCCTGCCAGATCCTAATCACCCTGAATACATGGAAGTGAAGAGCAAATCTGAAAAAAAACCTTTGAAATTAAACATGCTATAGCAATTTGCATATAGTACCCATAGACTTAGTTCACCCAGAATTGATGTATGCTACCTTTTTTGAAACTGCTGCAAATTTTAGCACAGGTGTTTCATAAACGCACATTTGAGCAGCACTTTGGCACCTACTTATATCTAGTGTAAACTATGCATGGCATTAGTCCAAAGCCAAAAGACTCATGATTTACCACATAGTTTACCACTGGGCCCCATCCGAGTCAACAGCATTTCAAGCCATGGTGAGCCAACACATGGTGAGGGAGTTGAAAGTTGCTATTAAATCCTATCTCAGTCATCTCTTCTCCAGACTAATTAAGCTCAGCTCCCTCAGCCTCTCCTCATAAATCATGTGCCCCCTATTTTTGTTGCCTTTCACTGGACTCACTCCAATCTGTCTACATCCTTTCTGTAGTGGGGGCCCGTAACTGGACACACTACTCTAGATGTGGCCTCATCAGTGCTCAATAGAGGAGAATAATCATTGGCACCCTCCTGCCAATGCCTTCTTTGCAATAAGGGCACGCTGTCGGCTAATATTTAGCTTACTGTTCACTGCGACCCCCCAGGTCCTTTTCTGCAGAGCTGCTGCTTAGCCAGTTGGTCTCCAGCCTGTACCAATGCATGGGATTGTTCCATCCTAAGTGCAGGGCTTTGCACTTGTCCTTACTGAACCTCATGAAATTTCTTTTGGTCCAATCCTTCAATTTGTCTACGTCTCTCTGAATCCTAGCCATACCCTCCAGCATATCTACTACTCCCCACCAGGTAAGTGTTATCTGCAAACTTGCTGAGGGTGCACACCATCCAATCTTCCAGGTCGTTGATGAAGATATTGAGCAAGACAGGTCCCAGAAATGGAGGGAACAAGCACCCTGGCTGGAGGTACTGCAATAGTAGGCTCCAACAGCCTCTCCTAGTACCAAAATTTCTGATGGGAACCTATGACAAAGATAGGTTAGTGCAGCCAATCTGAATAAGACATATGCAGGGCAACCTGGTCCGGCTTCACCTTGTGGGGCCACACTCATCTTACGTGCCAGGCTGAGAGAGGGCATGACAGGGATTCTGGGTGAACTATATGCAATGTTGTGGCTCATCATGACTTGAAAAAGAGTCAGCAGTGAGGAGGATTGTACTTCACGGGCACTAGCATACATCTTATTCAGATCAGCTGCACTAACATATCCTTGTGGTAGGTTCCCATCAGCATTTTTGGCACTAGGGCAGGCTGTTGGAGCTTGTACTAGCCTCTCTGAGTGCTGGCCTGGTATTGCAGTACCTCTAGGCCAGGTGCTTGTTCCCTCCTCGAGAATCAACTACCCATTTTTTTTAAGGGACACACACACACACACACGCATGCACGCATGCACACATGCACACAAAGTTCCCATCAGCATATTTGCCTGATGAGGGCCATCCATTTCATAGTCTTGCTCAGTATTGGCTGCATTTAATCAACTTGATAGTTGGTTTTCATTGCTTAGCACATGTTGCTTTTGGCAGAAGTTTAATGGTAGACAATATATTTAGTGAGATCTCCTTGCATGAGATTATAAGAGATGCTTTTTTCCCCCATGACAACTGGAATAAATATGGTATTTCATGGATGGAGCCTGGAAGAGTATCACTACATTCCTGTGTCCCATTCCTGTCTAATTTGAGCAATCCTGTCTCCAAAACAGGCTTTGTAGCGTGAAACATTCAATGCCATGATGAGATAAAAACACCTTAGAGTTCCCAATCTACTTATCAGATGTGGGCCACTCAGGCTATATTAGGGTTATTGAAACCCTTCTTTGCTTCCTGTGCTGCCAAAGGTGAAGACTTCAAATTTTTCATTGTACTGATTTCTGCCACTAGAAATCTTGCAGTCTTTCTCCCTACTTCATTTCCTGGAGGCCATCTTCATATTCTAAGAACCATGCAGGTAACTAAGCTCATGTATTAGGAAGGAGGGGAAACAAAAAATAGTAGCAGTCCTCCCATGCTGTAGAAACAGTACTCTCTTTCAGAGCCATATAAAACTGTGTGGTTCCCTTTATCTCTGAAGTCATCCTTCCATCTCTCCCTTTAAAGAGAGGCACCTGCCCCTGCAAACAAGCATGGAAAATAATATATTCATGTTATGTTTAATAAGTCCAGCTTGAAATCTCGCCCTTACTTTGCATTGTGGCCTAGGTTCACAATGGGGAGGTTCACGCAGCTTTGGGAGTGTTTTGGAGAAAAGATGCTTTTGAGCACACTCCTTTCCTCTGTTCTCACTTGCTTGTGGCAGTGAAGCTGCACACTTCATTGCCAGAAACGTGGAAATGAAGCTTGGTATGAGCAAGCAACAGCACTGGACAGAACAGACTCAAGAGCATTGATCTCAAAGGGTGCCCCAGAAACAATCTAGATATATCCCATGAAGATTAAGTCCTGCTGTCTCTCCTATTGTGACTTCAGTAATTATCTCACTGGTTTCAAGAGAGATTTGCCAGTGCAAAGTAAGGATTGCAGAATGTGGTCCTGAATATTACAGGTGGGATTGTGGCTGGTCCTTATGTGGGTATCTAAAGAAGCATTGGAAGAGCAGACTTTTCTGTGCTCAGGGGGTGCTGTTCCCTTCTGGCACCTTTACACATACAAGTCACCATAAGTGTAGAAGGAATCACAGCCTACAGGCTCCACAGAATATTAGCTCACAGTGCTGACTAGACATATATGGTGGATTGAACCATTCAAAAGAATGCTTTATCATGCACATTACCATTGCATGCATGGAAGTTTGGAGAAGCATCATGACCTCAGGGGCTTCCTTGGGGCAATGCTCTATAGCTTTACCCTTAACAGAGACCCAGGGGCTAAAAGGTACAATGTGGCCTTTTAAAGAATTAAGATAGTATTACTGTATATGCTTCCATTTTCAAGAGTTGTTACTCTATTGCAAATCAATAAGGAAAGATAATTTCACTGATGAGTATGATCCTGAGTATTATGCAAGATTAACCTCTGATCAAGAAGAAACATTTTTTAAAACAATGCTAACCTAAAATAGGACAGAACAAAGATAAACAACTGAAATAAATGATAATTGCTTACTCCAAACTAGGTGGGAGAGAACCTTTTATTTTAGTTATTGAATATGCTTCACATTTTTCATTGTTAAGCGAAAAGAACTACTAACCCTCCCCCCCCAAACAGTCAAAACATAAAAGTGTGCAATGATCATAAAATAATACATTTTTATTACTTAATGTTTTGACTGTCTGAAGAAATACTTTTCTTGTACAAAAGATATAACTATATATCTTCTGATTTTATTGGCTGCAGATTACACTAATTATCATAAAAAATTACTACCACTAATAAAAATTCTATTATAAGTTACTTATAGTAATCTCTAGGGTACTATACTTAGCCTAGAAAAGATTGTAATTACGTTACATTACAGGGAGAATTTGTTTCCTGAAGCAGCTTTAACACTGTTTAACACTTTAAAGTTGCCATTTTTTCCCTTTCCCCTTTCAGGTCAAATGTTGCCTGTTATTTCTATTGTGCAGGATGTGGTTTTATCCTAGAATAATGATCCATCTCTGTTGCAAGTGACGCAAATCACAAATATCTGGGTGGGTTTCACCTCCCGAGGGGGTTACAGTGTCTCAATGGAAGGATGCATAAAAGGGAAGACCTAACACTCTCCGCCCAAAGGGAAATGCTCTCTGTGTAAAATTGCTGGAAGCTGGTGGGTGTTCACACAAAATACAATGTTCGGATTTTATTTGACAAGACAACAATTGTTATTTTCCCCTCAAGATACTTTGCATTTTACCATCTGTGAGGTTGATGACTCTTAAATGACCTTAAATCATATTGCTGTTAATGCCACTGCTTACAGGCAAATGTGAAATTCTGTGTGCTACCTGCTTGGACTGAACATCAAATTAAACAGCTTTGCTTTGATAGCTGACAGTGTAGTAAATAACCTCAAAGTCCAACTAATTAAAATAAAATTGGAACAGTGGCCATTTCTTTTAGAAAGGGTTTCAATGCTTCAATAGCAGGGCTAATCAACATCTTAATTAACAGTCATATAAAATGAAATAGCCCATTTGAGTTGCTTTAAAATAGACAACTTATTTATGCAAAGACTTGTGGCATATTAATTGCTAACACTAAGAAAAAAATACGCCTTTGAGCTTTACAGCTGCCTTTGTAGCAAAAGATTTGAGAGCTGAATTGTGGAAGCAGCATATTACAGTAGTTAATTTTATGACAGACGTGAACCAGAATCACAAGTGAAGGGAAAGTTTTGTTGCATTTTTAAAAAATCACATTCATTGATCAAAGTAGCATAATGATGTTATTGCTGTTATTTCAGGTTAAACACTAAGGCCGCATCCAGATGAGTGCAGCCATGCAGTATGTGGTGCTGCAGACAAGTCAGCAGCACCACATACTGCACTTTCTGTTATTCTCCACACTGCAAGGGAGCCCTAGATATCCAGGGGTCACCTAAACCTGCAGAGAAAAAAAGTGGAGCTGCACATGTGGCAGCACCATGTGCCACCTAAAGCTAGAGCTTGGCCAGCTGGAGCTGCACTCCGCTTCCAACCAGGCTCTGTGCAGCAGGATCACCACTGCTGTAGTCCCGGGAGGTCCCTAGGACCCCAAGTAAAGCTGCTGGGGCCAGCTCAGTGCTGGCCCCAGCCTCCCCTACCCGACCCAGGGTAACTTGCTGTGTGCCAGCATGTGCGTGACACAGGCGTTCCCCAGGGACAATTACCAGCAGCACAAGGTTCTGCCTGGGGCTGTGACTAATTGTCCCCAGGGAACCAAACATCCATGCGCATCTGGACATGGCCTAAGAGTTTAGTCCTTGAAAACATTAAGCTACCCGGCTATGGCACAGGAAGATATTTAGGGACTAAAGTCTTCCTATTTACTACAGTGAGATGAGTCACACACTTAGATTTAAGTATGTACATTGCTGGATTGGACTAGCAAAACTGATCCCATAGTTCTCCAGCCATGCAAAGATTTATGTACACAAATATGAGCACTCAGTGTGGCATTACTCATGTGAGAAAGTGTTTGCAAGATTAGGCCTTATTTGCTTTTGTTCTCCAATTAATCTGACTTTGTATCTTTAAATAGCTTACTAATGCATGTAAAAGGGACGGGAAGGGAGGAATTGCACTTCCTTTCTTAATTACTTGACTTTTGTCAACATCGGAATAACGTTTTACTTCCAGAGAAGAAGAGTTGATTTACACTACAGAAACAGCACAGCAAGCATGAGAAAATTATTTGCCTTTCCTCCTGCCAGGCATCCATTTCCTTTTCACTGTTGCTAACAATGTGCTAACTATTTATGCATTCGTCAAAGAATCACAACATAAGAAAACTATATTTAAATAACTTCAGTACAAAGTAAAAACACAGGGTAATGATTTGGAGCCTATTTAAGTTATAATAATATTTGTACAGGCTGCTTGGCAAGAATGCTGCTAGATGGCAGGAGCTCAGTGAAACTATAAAGGTTCAGTAATGGCAAGAGATTTGAAACAGGATTAAATTTTCTTTTTAAATAGCTTTTATTTTAAGATTTTGAAGCATGCATAACTTCATCTTCTTTTTTCATTCATCAAACACTTATTTTGCTGTATTCTGAAAGGAGCTATAAATGAAAACTAGTATAGTTGGTTTTCTAGCTAGGCTACTGAGAGTTGCCCAATCAGTGTCAGCTTTGCAGGCCTGTGTGGAATAAGTTAGTTTGCTCAAATCATTCTGTAGTATATCTTAAATATCCATCGCAGGGTCTAACTAGAACCCTTTCTGGATATCTCAGCAGAAAAGTCAAGGACTGAAGGTCATGGAAAATGAATTGGACTCTGATTTCTGAGGAGATACTTCATACCACGATTGAGGTATATCAACCAGGCAAAATAGCAGAAGCTTCACTGCTGCTAACATGCTGAACTTGTTCTGAGGAGGAGGTAATTCCCTCAGAGCTGTCAATCTCCAGCCTATCACAACCACATAATTTACACAATCCCTCCCTTCTGCTCCTCCCCTAAAATTAGAAAGCAAACAGAAATCCTAAACAGCTTAATTTATTTAAGGCGATGTCATCCCCCCATAAAAAGCTTGTTTGTAAGCAGTATCATTGATCTGGCAATACTTCTTTAAAAAAAAAAAAATTAAGCTGTTGTACACAGCCAACAGATCCAGAACTAAATGCTGCTTTGGTGGGACTCACATTTCTTGGATAATTAGTGGCACTTTCAATGGATGATTTAGGGAGGGGGTTTGAATATCTTTAATAATCAGAGCTCTACATAGAAATCATAATTGTGCACACAAATCACAACTTTTATTCATTTGCACATGTGGTTACCTACATTTTAGGTTTAAGTCAGGTCATTGCACAGAAACTGAGAGTGCAGGTGCATAGACCAGTCCCTTTAGACTCTTAAGGAAGTTTCAGTATCAGATAAAAACTATTTTGAGGTAAATCAGAACCTAGAGATCTTTTAAAGACTAGTGGAGCTTAAAGGAGGAGAGCCACCTCCACAAAAGCTCCCATATATTTAACTACTCTATCCATCCTCTCCCTCTTCCCACATTACATCTGCCAAACATCATTTTAGATCAAAGTTTACTTTTGCTCCACACATCAATGCCAGTACCTCACTCCACTAATTACAATTTGTTTATATCAGACATTATGAATCATAAAGCTCAACTATTTGAAGGCCTGTACTCGTGATGCAGAGTCTTATGTGTGTAGGAGAAATGGAAAAATACATCTGATACCAAGTGTACACTTCCTGTGCATTGGACTGCCTGGGTTGCTAGGAGGGTAACTAGCCACTGAATCACTGGGACAAAGAGTGCTTTGGAGACTAGGGACAGAAGTGACACATAAACCAGTTTAGGTGATCAGAAACTATTTTAAACCTGTAAGAGAACAGAAGTTTAGTGCACATAAACTGGCTTCAAAATAGCTGAAACTGTTTTAAGATAAACCTGGTTGAATGTAGTATTAGACTTAACTGATTTGGGTCAAACCAGTTACTTCTGTCCCAGACCCCTTCCTGGTTCAAGTTAAATCAGAGCTCCCCCAGCATCCCAGCAGGCTTTGAAGCCCTGAGCTAGGTTGGGCTAGGCTGTCTGCTTGAGCAGAGCAGGGTTGGCCCTGTGACTCTGCTCCCTAGCTGGTACAGTGAGGACTGGCTGACAAGGGGGTAGGGGTGGGAAACCTGGCTGGCACTGCCTGGTCTGCCAGACTTTTCCCTGCTAGAGTGGAGCAGGTAGGGGATATGGGCCAGCAGCTTCAGGGGAAGAGAAGGGGATTAAACCCCCCTGCCTCCCCTCTCCCACCCACATGGGACCCCAGCTCAGGTTTGCCTAGTTTTCCACCCTGTTCACCACTCTAGTGACAGGGGGCATGGCCAGATCCTGCCTGGGTGGCAGCCTCAGGTGAAGGGGGGGGGCAAGGAGGGGAATTAAACCCCCCTGTCTCCCCTCTTTCCCACTGGTATGGGACCCCAGCTGGGGTCTGTCTGGCTTTCCACCCTGCTGGCCACTCACGTGGCAGGCAGCATGGCCAGAGCTGGCCTGTGCAGCACCTCAGGTGAAGGGGGGGCAAGGAGGGGGATTAAACCCTTCTGTTTCCCTTCTTTCCCACCAGCACAGGGACCCCAGCTGGGGACTGCCTGGCCTTCCCCCCCCCACTGGCCACTCATGTAGCAGGGGCATGGCCAGAGCCAGGCTGGGCGGCAGCCTCAGGCCACGCCCCACAAGCAGCCAGCATGGGGGGAAAGCCACGCAGACCCCAGCTGGAGTCCCTGTGCTTTCCCCTCCCCCCCCTTCACCTGAGGTGCTGCCCTGGCCGATGTCTGGCCACATCCCACCCTTGGGGACAAACCTGGCAAGGGTTGCTTCCCCTTCCCCCTCCAGGCTCACCCCAGCTGGGGTCCCTGTATGGCAGAGTGGGGGTTTAAAACCCTCTGCAATCATACTTAGTGCCCTGCCAGGGTCTGCCACCCCCTCTCCCTGCTCAGCTTCCCTCCAGCCTTGCAGCTGCTGCCAAAGGGAGGACTCATTCTAGTGCCGCCCCCTCCCCAGCTTCTAGCTTGAGCCACTGCAGACATGTGGCTGCATTCCCAGAATCAAAAGTGAATGTCTATTCACTTGCAAATTGGTTCAATCTATGCACATTAGACTAACCTGCAAAGATTGAATCAATTCAGTTTCAGGCTTTCTGAATGTCTGTATTTAGGCAGTGAATTCAACCAAATGAAGTCCTCTAGAAATTAGTTGTAAAACAAACAAAAATAACCCAAGTTACCAACCATGCAGGTACACGCCCACACACACACACACACACACATATACATGCAGTGTGAAATAACAACCACAATGCTGTTTGCTCTCCTAGAACATTATGTCCTCCTTTCTTTTTCTGTGTTTTGTCTATTTAGACTTTTACTCAAAGTTTTTATGATGCTTAGTAGGCTCATGGGGCCTCCGAATATGACTGATGTACAGAGCCACAATAACAAAGTAATTCCAATAAGCAGTAAGTATAGCATAGACTAGTTTTGTTTGACTGCCTAAAACTGAGTGCAGGAACAAATGCATATCAGGTCACTCACTCCACCTCAGTATTCACATAAGTAAGGCTTTTTTTCTCCTTTTTGCAGCAATACCCAGTTCCTTGAGTTTACACAATATGTGGATGATGATGATCCAGCAGCAATTCTGTTCTAGTAAGGCTTTACCAAAATAATGATTAAGACTCAGTTATATTCCTTATATAGAACTGAACACTTTAGTATCAGAAGATTTTTATTCCAAGCATGTGTCAATGAGCTTTAAAATGCCCTATTTCTTGATGCAAAAACTGCCCAGACAAGCCCATTCTGATTAAGCATGTACAACATAGAAGAAAATTTGTAGATGGCTAATGGTATGAAGGTTACTTAGTGAAATAGTATGTCTCTCTGCAGGACCACAGGGAGGCAAGCTAATGAAACATGTATCGATAATTCAAAACACTGTCCATCTTGTAGAGGATCAGATATCCAGTAAAAACTTGTTTGCTTTAGGCTCAACACAAAACCACTGTATACAGTATGCTTTATACATCCTACTTACTGATCTGGCATCAACAGTCTAGTCTGGCTGTCAAAAAGAAAAGATTTCTGGGCCTTACAGGAATTATACACTCTAAGTACAAAGAAAAAATCCTCTATAATTTCAGTCAGGCAAACTCCAGCTGATAACAAGAATAATTTTTAAACCCATTTAACGTTCTCTGTTTCATGTACATATTTAGTATTCGGCATCATGAGAATATTTACATAAAATCAAAAGTCATTATGGTGTTTTATGAAAACTATCTAAAGACTGTATGCCATGAACTTCTCATACAGCACACAATAATTCTTATAAAATGGAAGATTGGATGAATATAGTTGAAAATGCAGCACAACACAGTTTATGTTTAAGCAAAACAATGTATTGCCTAAAAATAACCACGTTTTCCTCATTACAGTGATCACTTAAAAATATGGTGCACCATATTTCTAGAGTCTAAAACAAAAATGTTTGTCACTCATTTTGCCGAGGTCTCACTCTCCAATCTTCCTTTCAAAGTTTGAGGAATAAGATGTCAAGATCCTTTCCTCAAGAGCAGCATTTAGCTCCCTGGTGAGTTTCTCATGCACGTGTTGGGAGTTGGTTCAGGGACTGTCTTGGAGAGAACCTGCTGATGTGTTTGAGTTCTTGGAGAGCATTTCATATGACTCAGTTCAAATTTGGATGCAACTTGTTTACTTAAGAAAAAGAAAGAGCTAGATAAATCTTTCAGGATACAAACAAGGGACTTTGTTCCCCTCTTCTTGCTGGGTAGGGGCAAAATCCCCCTTTCTCAATTTGAATGAAAGTACCTTATTAAGATTATCCTTTTACGATCTGGGTAAACTGAGGCAAAAGGGATTGGCTACCAGCTTTGCTGGGGCTAAACCCTTCCCAGCAGGGCTTTAAATAACCCAAACCAAATACATTAGTGTTTAAAAAGTGGAACACTTTTCAAACCCTTTTTTCCATACTAGTTATTAGCTAGAGACTCCATTCTCATTACCGCAATAACTTTATCTAGGGAGACAGGAGTAACATCATCTAACTGCCTGACTGTACAGAAAAAGCAGAGTTTTGCTCTGCAAGCATGAACCACTACCTTTCAAACAACTGTCTTAATGTGTAACTTGGGCTTAATTCAAGTGTTGCACCCTTCAGTTTCATTTAGTTCCAAGGTTTCTTGTCTTTAATGGCCAAAGCAAAGATCCTGAACTTTGTTTACTATGTAACCTGTCACTTTGATAAAAAACCCAAAGCCTTTTTCCAACTTTCAAGAAAAGAAGACAAGACGTGCTAGTTTTTCCTGGCATTTATTTCTGCTTTGCAAAATCTATTCAGACTCAGACAGTTACTTTTGAACACTAGAAATAGGTGTTAAATTGAGATTATGGTAAACAACAAATTTCTTTGGTGAGGGAAGAAATTATTTCAGGAAGACACAAGCGAATTAAGCAGTTACATGTCATTTACTGTATGTGTTGATCAGAAAGTGAGTGATGAGCTCCTTCTCAAGGGTAGCTGGTCCATGGAATGCTATCTAACTCTAACACTAAGAAAAAGAAAGTCATATGTTAAACTGAAATATATCTACTTATAATTATATATAATGAAATAGGCACTTCCCCCCACTTTTCATTTCCAAATGGAAAAACACAGGATCAGATCTTTCTTGGCATGCTTGCTATTTTATTTATGTTTCTAAGAGTAATGCAGTTTCAAACTTTTTTCTCTCACACTTATTTTCATTATGATTGTGACAGCTTGCTTCTGTTAAGGATGACATTAACTTGCCTTTTAACATGTCATTGCTGAGATCAATGTTTCCCTTACTAAGAAGGGAATAACACCTTTGTTGACAAGGTCTACAGCATTTAAACTGTGTTTGGTAACAAGCTCTGATGATCCACAAAAAGTTTAATGACTACTACAATATTGTGAGGAAATAGCAAGCAATTGTTCTTTATTGGCTGTATGTAGCTCTTATTTAGTAATGCTAATTAGACACTAATTATAACTTTTACAGATTGCTTGGTAGTTATACTTAGTAGATACTGAAGTAATTACTATAGATCATATCCTCCCTTCCCACATAAAAATGCATGGAAGGGTAGATTTATCTTGAAACAACCCAAGTTTTCAAGTGCCACTGCCTGCAGACGTGGAATTAGCTCTCTGTAAGGTAGGTCACATCAACAGGGTAGAATTGGCAAGGCATGTAGCCCGCCAAAATAGCTAGGGATTGAAAAGCCAGGAAAGAACAATCCTATGCATCCTTCTTGCCACTGACCTCCCCTTCTACTGGCTTTTGCTTGGCACGCATTAGAAATATATGCTATTCAGTGATTGCCATCTGCTTATCTAGCATATCATGTGACTAGAGATGTGCCACATGGTTGAGCACTAGGAAACACATTTCATATCAATGACCTACAGGGAAGAATATGCACGTGAGAAAATTTGCCATTTATTTTATTTATTTATCTATTTACACATGCATTTTATATACCACCCTTCCCAACAAAGGCGTAGGGCAGTTTACAGCAAGAGAAACGCATTTAAAAGGGCAACTAAATAAGTAAAACAAAATAACAAAATAAAATAAAGCAGAGACCTGCTAAACAATCTCTTGGGTTAGTTTTGGTTGCTAAATGCCCTGCCCAAACAGAAAGGTTTTCCAGCACTTCCAAAAGATGCCCAATGTCAGGCTTGGAGGCCTGACTTCTAAGAGTGACCTCCCATGCAATCAGAGTCAGTGTACCGATGGTACTTGTAGCAGATTACTCTCATCTGACCTTAGGCTTTGCAAAGGGGCACAGGGGAGAAGGCCATGAAAAACTGAGGATTGTTTTGGGGAGCAGGTCAAAACAATGGAAATGTGTGTCAAAAAATCGTACTAAGTTCAGACATGAAATGCCTGCATGAAGGAAAATTAAGTTATATTTATTTAATAGAGACAAGATATAAACAGATTGGATTATTATAGCAGAAGGAACAGCGAGCAGTATAATGTTTTAGTAGAGACTTACAGGTGGTTAGAAGTATTTACAGAGGAAGTTACTTTTCCTTTGCTACATTCTCCTTTAAACCCCTTTGTGCTTTCTCTTAACCTTCCCCTTAAAACTATGGGTTTTCTCTATCACTTGAGGGCTATATGCCTAGCTTTTTTTTCTATAACATATATCAACTCATACACCAAGTTTAAGTTAGCTAGTGTTCTATGGAAATGGAAGTTGATTTAAGCATTTTAAAAACTTAGGTGAATTGAGGCCACTCTCATTTAAAAAGTTGCTTTCAGACAGTGCAGTTTTAAGAAAAAAGTAAGTGCCTTTTCAGTTAATACATGACTAGTGGGATACTTTGCTCAAATTTTTAATATTTGTTTCATGCTAATAGCCTTATCATGAATAAGTAGAAATATATCGTAAAAATAATCTTGAATGCTCCAAACACGCAGGATGTAATTTCAATTGTTTACAAATGCTTCATTCTTTGTTCTTCAAATGATACCTCCCAGACATAGATCTTGACATAATAAATAAATAAATAAATAAACAAATAAGTAGAGGTTGTGGCTGATTAGAAGTGAAAACAAGCCCTGGTTTGACATGTTATCTTGATTGGGCTTTTCAAAGTTCACATCATTCTAGTCCCAATTTATGTTATGTGTGGTATATATCTTTTTGGTTGAACAATTACATTATTCTAAACAATTATATTGCTATGATACACATAATGCGTGGCTCCTGAGCATAAAGTTCTTTAATGATGGCAGACTGTAAAGTGGTACAGTTCACTTTTAAAAGGTCATGCATCTTTTTTCAGTAGATTAACATTTTATCTCTTAATGGTGTTAAGAAAAGGTCAAAGATTCTAACAGATGGAATATGGAAAGCTTCTATTGAAGAAGATCAATGTGTTAAGCATCAATATAAGTCCAGAAACATAGCCATTTAATGACTATTGTTCTTGTTTTATTTTAAATTATCACTAACCTGACTATTGGAATGCTAAAATTAAATTTTCATGTTTGTAAAGGAATGATTTTGTTCCTGCACAGATGCTTATAATCTATAGGATAATTATGTTTTTTATTTGTACAATATTTCCTTGCTGTACAAAAAAAAGGACCCTCAAATAATTAGTTTACCCTTAGGCTAACAGCCTAACATTGACATCTAAATGAATGCGGAAGAATGATCTCCAATGGCAAAAAGGGAGTTAATGTTATATTAGTTTAACTGAATATGTTTGCAATAATTAGATGGGATATGAAATTTAAATTGCTTAGCTCCTAAAAAATATGCTGTTAAAGAGAAACTTCTGACCTTGGTGGTAATAGAGGCTTTACTTATTATAAGAATGTTCAAGATATTCGTGTAACAGATCTATTTAACAGTAGAAGATCAAAATGTTTTTGGTCCAGACCTGGCAAAGATTTATGCGCAGACTTAACTCCAAGCATGTGAATAGTCCCGTTGACTTCAAATTTAGAGTTCAGAATTTGCAAAGTGCTTGCAATAGACTGTACACTCTTCTGAGCTATGGTTGTAGCTATGTCAGTGTTGATAGAATGTCCACCAGAATGAGCTACAGAAATGAATTCCTGAATGCTATTATAATTAGGGACCACTGGAATTTGTGCCAGAAGTGTGCTGCATGGTGGGTTCTTTAATCTTGGAGTTTTTCCCATGTGCTCCCCAAGTGGTGGAGCCACTGCAGTCCCTCCACCAATCAGCAGTGGGAGGCAAAAACTGTGGCATATTTAAAACCAGTTTTTGCCTCCTTGCTGATCAGGGGTGAATGGCAGGGCCGATGAGGCCACTTTGCTAATCAATAGTGGGCAGTGGGGAGGAGGAGGGGAGGGAGAAGGAGGTATGCAGGGGAAACTCCAAGATTAAAGGAACCACTGTGCAGTGCACTTCCCGCGCATATTCCAGTGGTCCCTAATTATAATTTAGCTGTTGAAAATAATAGTCAAAGTGCTGGAAGTATCTTAAAGAAAGTCATCAAGTAGTTTTTGAAAATTGTTTGTCCAAGCAGTATACATATGTATTTTTCATGTTTACTTATTTTTGAAGCTCCTGCTACCCCCCAGGCAGTCTCATATTTTCTCATATGCAATACACAACTTTTTTCCTAAAAGTGAGACCCCCAAATCTTGGTTGTGTGTGTTAAGCAGGGAAGCTGATATGCATGGCATACACCTGCCAAGATGGTTGCTGCTCATGTCTTGCTCAGCAATCTGAAGGGACGGACTCCTGTATTAACCTCCTCATGGCCATAGCTATTTGCTAAGCACTGTACCTTACATCTGAAGGAGCAAGTGAGCTTCTGGTAGTACCTTGATGAGGCTTGTGATGTGGAAAAAACATTTTATTGACAGGAACTTATACAAAGAACTACTTACAGTAGAGTACTGCCCTTGCAAGGACCTGGGGCCTAATCCTTTGTGACAGAGTAAGTCCTCCTAAAAGCATAGAATGTCCCAGAATCCTGGAGACATAGAGTATCTGGAAAGTGTGGCATGCCAGAAGATAGTCTAGGTGAGGTACCTGGCACAAGGGAGTTCCTGTTGCCTGCTGATTCACCCAGACTGTTTCCTGGAATGCCACACTTCTTGGATACTCTATGTTCCAAGGAAGACTTACTCTATGTCATACAGTGGTCATGACACTGGAAAATTATTTTTTTCTACACTCTGCCTTCCAAAAACAAAGTATGTGTTTTATTTTGGGGCACATTGTGTGCAAAAAAAGTGTGCATTTTATTTGGAGGTGGGGGGGGCGTATGATGTAAGAAAATAGATATGCCTGCAAAATGATACCACATGGAGAATAGGAACTGATTTCATAGATTTCATAGACATTAGGGATGGAAGGGACCTCAGGAGATCATCTAGTCCAGCCCCCTGCCCCAGGGGCAGGAAGTCAGCTGGGCTCAAAGGATGCCAGCAAGATAAAAATCCAAATGTCTCTTAAAGAAGTCCAGACTAGGTGCTTGCACCACCTCTGAAGGCAGTCTGTTCCAGGCCTTTGGGGCTCGGACAGTAAAGAAGTTCTTCCTTATGTCTAGTCTGAAATGGTCTTGGAGGAGTTTGTGACCATTTGACCTTGTCATCCCTTGGGGCGCTCTGGTGAACAGGCGTTCCCCCAGATCAGGTTCCCCCTGAGCCTGCACTCTTCCAGGCTGAGAATTCTTGCTCCTTGGGGATCATACATGAAAAAGTTCAATCAATATGTTATACTGATTGAGATAGGAAACAGGCCTGTTGACAGTCTCTGGGTTTGGGTCACAGGGGAGAAAGCAACAAGGGTCATGATCATGGTGGGGGTCTGCCACAGCCCAGCAGCCCAGGAGGATGAGGTGGATGAGGCTTTCTTCAAACAGCTAGAGCAAGTTTCTAGATTACAGGCCCTGGTTCTCATGGGGGACTTCAATCTCATGGGGGACCCCCATAACTTCATGACATCCGCTGGAAGGTCAATACAGCAATGCTCAGGCAATCGAGAAAGTTTTTGGAGAGTGTTGGGGCAACTTCCTGGTACAAGTGTTAGAGAGGCCAACTAGGGGCTGTGCTCTTCTTGACCTGCTGCTTACAACCAGTGAAGAATTGGTGGGGAATATAGTAGTGGATGGCAGCTTGGGCAGCAGTGACCACAAGATGATTGAGTTCAGGATCCTGAGGAAAGAAAAGAAGGAGAGCAGCAGAGTAAGGACCCTGGACTTTTGAAAAATAGACTTTGACTCACTCAGGAAACTCATGGGCAGGATCCCCTGCCCATCTGAGGGGGAAAGGAGTCCAGGAGCGCGGGTTGTATTTTAAAGAAACCTTACTGAGGGCACAGGAATGAACCATCCCAATGGTCAGGAAGACTAGTAAGTATGGCAGAAGACCAGCTTGTCTTAGCAGGGAACTCTTCATGAGCTAAAACACAAAAAAGAACTTTACAAGAAGTAGAAACTTGGACAAACGACTAAGGAGGAGTATAAGAAAATTGCTTGGGCATGCAGAGATGAAGTCAGTAAAGCCAAAGTGCAACTAGAGTTGCAACTAGCAAGGGATGTAAAGAGTAACAAGAAGGGTTTTTACAAGTATGTCAGCAACAAAAGGAAGATCAGGGAAACTGTGGGTCCCTTATTGAATGGGGGAGGTAACATAGTGACAGATGATACAGAAAAGGCAGAATTAATCTATGCCTTTTTTTTTACCTCAGTCTTCACAGGCAAGCTCAGTTTCCAGACTTTTGCACCTGGCAGCACAGTCTGGGGAGGAGGTGAGCATCCAACAGTGGTGAAAGAACAGGTTACAGAATATAAAGAGAAGCTAGGCATGTACAAGTCCATGGGGATGGATGGGATGTACCCAGTGGTCCTAGGGAGTTGGTCAGTGTGACTGCAGAGCCACTGGCCATTATCTTTGAAAACTCATGGTGGTCAGGAGATGTCCCAAATGATTGTAAAAGGGCAAATATAGTGCCCAACTTTAAGAAAGAAAAGGCGGATCCAGGGAAGTACAGACCAGTCAGCCTCACCTCAGCCCCTGGAAAAATCATGAAGCAGGTCCTCAAGGAATCCATAGTTTCAAAGTTGGTAGGGTCAGAAGGGACCCGAACAGATCATCAAGTCTGACCCACTGCCATGGGCAAGAAAGAATGCTGGGGTCAATGGCCCCAGCTAGGTGATAATCTAGCCTCCTTTTGAAGACCCCCGGGGTAGGAGCGAACACCACTTTCCATGGAAGTTGGTTCCAGATCCTAGCTGCCCTGACAGTGAAGCAGTGCTTCCTGATGTCTAGCCTGAATCTACTTGTGGCTGTTATTCCTAGTTACTCCTGGTAGTGCTCAGGGGAACAGGGACTCTCCCATTTCCTGCAGGTTCCCTCTGGTAAGTTTATAGATGGGCACCAGATCCCCTCTTAGCCTTCTCTTGTGAAGGCTGAACAGGTTCAGGTTCCATAGACTCTCCTCGTAGGGCCTGCCCTGCCCTGCTGCCCCCTGACTATGTGAGTGGACCTCCTCTGGACCCTCTCAATGCTATCCACATTCCTCCTGAAGTGCAGCGCCCAGAACTGGATGCAGTACTCCAACTGCGGCCTGACCAATGTCACATAGAAGGGGAGGACCACCTCCTTGGACCTGCTCGTGATGCATCTGTGGATGCATGACAAAGTGTGGTTAGCCTTACTGACTGCATCCTCATACTTGCGGCCCATGTTCATCTTGGAATCAATAATGACTCCAAGATCCTTTTTCTGCCTTTGTGCTGTTGAGAGGGGAGTTCCCCAGCCTGTAGGTATGCTGCTGGTTCTTCTCCCCAGGTGCAGTACCCTGCACTTGTCAGTATTGAATCCCATCCTGTTCTCATCTACCCACCCCTGTAACCTGTCCAGATCTAGTTGTAGCCTGTCCCTCCCTTCTATTTTGCCCACCTCTCCCCACATCTTAGTGTTGTCTTTGAATTTGAACAAGGTACTTTTCACCCCCTCGTCCAAGTCGCTGATGAAGATGTTGAACAGTGTGGGCCTGAACACTGAGCCCTGAGGGACCCCACTGCCCACATCCTTCCAGGTTGAAAATGACCCATCCACCACCACTCTCTGGTTTCTAACCATTTGGAGGAGAAAGTGATTAGGAATTGTCAGCATGGATTCACCGGGGCAAGTTATGCCTGACCAAGCTGATTGCCTTCTATGATGAGATGACCAGCTCTGTGGATACAGGACGAGCAGTGGATATGATGTACTTTGACTTCAGCAAGGCTGTTGATACAGCCTCCCACAACATTCTCACAAGCAAGCTAAGAGAGTATGGATTGGATGAAAGGACTGTGAGGTAGATAGAAAACTGGCTGGATCATTGAGTTCAGGCGATAGTAATCGATGGCTTTATGTCTAGCTGGCAGCTGGTCCCAAGTGGAGTGCCCCAGGGGTTGGTCCTGGGGATGATTATCTTTACCAGTGGCCTAAAAGATAGGATGGGGTGTTCCCTCAGCAGGTTTGCAGATGACATCAAGTTGAGGGGAGTAGTAGATACACTGGAGAATAAGGTTAGGATTCAGAGAAACCTAGACAAATTGGAGGAATGGACTAAAAGAAATCTCATGAGGTTCAATATGGAAAAGTGCAAAGTCCTGCACTTAGGATGGAAGAATCCCATGCACTGGTACAGGCTGAGGACAGAGTGGCTAAGCAGCAGCTCTGCAAAAAAGGACTTGGGAGTTACAATGGACAAGAAGCCGAGTATGAGCCAACAGTGTGCCCTTGTTGTGAAGAAAGTTAACAGCATACCACATTGCATGAGGCAGAAAGTTGCCAGCAGATTGAGAGAAGTGATTATTC
Source organism: Alligator mississippiensis (assembly GCF_030867095.1). NCBI lineage: Eukaryota > Metazoa > Chordata > Crocodylia > Alligatoridae > Alligator > Alligator mississippiensis. The sequence continues at coordinate 47,465,661 of NC_081833.1, read as the reverse complement.
CCCTCTATTTGGCACTTTTGAGGCCACATCTGTGTCCAGTTTTGGGGCCCCCAATACAGAAATGATGTGGACAAATTGGAGAAAGTCCAGCGGAGGGGAATGAAAATGGTTAGGGGGCTGAACCACATGACTTATGAGGAGAACCTGAGGGAACTGGGCTTATTTAGTCTGGAGAAGAGAAGACTGGGAGTAGATTTAATAACAGCCTGTTCTGATGTAGAACAAATTCATGGCTTTGTCCCCCTGTTCTGGCCCCTCAGTCCCCGCTGTCATGGAAGCACGTCTGTCTGTACAGAGCACTCTGATCGGTTGTTTCAGTAGACTTTGTGATTGGCTGCTGAGACAACCAATCAAAACGCAAATAAAGCATTATGGACAGACAGACAGACAAAGATTTTTATAATATTAGAATTCTGTTTCAAATGTGCTTAATTACAGGGTATTGTTTCTTTGACTGCTAAGATTCCACACAGAACCTGGAATCTAAGAGTCAAATGGGGCTCACCCTAATATCAGCAAAATATACTCTGCAAGCCAGATTACATCCTTGGGGCAGATTTGTAACACCATTGCCCTCACTTGGCTTACATAATGGTAACAAAAAGGAACTTAAATAATATTACAATGCAGAAGATTAAATGGACTCCCAACTCTCTCTCTCAGCTGTCTTTGCAGAGCTAGCAAGAGTTGAAAGCAGTAAATACTTATGTTTGTCACTTGAGTCAGCAGATGTAATTCTTCATACACATAGGAAGTAGCTCTACTACTTGGGAGAAAATGGAAGAAAATACCATTTTCACAATTACTTTTCACAGTAGAACCCTGCTTTAAATCAAACAAGCAAGTACTGAGTCAGCTCAGTGGCACAGCACAACAATTTGATCTGCTACGTGGCAGGCTTTAGTTTGGAGATACTAAACAATTCCTCATCTTGGGCTCCAGGATTATAAGTATGAGGAAAGATGATGCAATGCACTCAGCTGCTGAGGAGAGAAGGAACAATCATATAACTCTTGAGAATTCCTTTGCGTAGAAAAATTTATCATGTGCCCTCAGGTGTAAGGGCCATGGCTGGAACATAACTTAATAAAGACAAACCAAGGTGTTGCAAGAGAATTAACGAGAATTTTAGTATTTGGACCTCAGATAAATTATTGTTGCTTAGTTGATGAAGGGGAAACTAATAATAACTTTATGACTTTGTATGCAGCCAGTAGGATAGCAAATGTACCCAAGATTTTTTATGCACCATATAACATTTTACTTTGTTTAATGCAGAGATGATCTTATTAGTCAAGTCTAATGAATCCTCCCATCTTTTTACCTCTATAATACTCCTTTTTCATCTTCTTTCTATCTAATTTCTGAGAACATCTGCATTTAGCTTATTAGAGGCTCAATTGTCCTTTGGCAGCTTAAATAGTGTGCATTTTCACATACAACACACTTTCCTTGTTATAACTATGGAAGAGCCAACTGAGATACAAATTATTTTACTTGTGATATCATTGGTTTGATTTCAGTGTACAGCTATAGTTGATGAGACACCTGAAAATACTGGGAATCTGGTATTCCTCACTCACAGAATGCAAACATGAGCACCAGGAATTTATACTACCTAGGAGTATATGCAATAAATAAGATACATTTTTTTTTCAAAAGATGCATATTTTGTCACTCAGTCATGTATCTGAGGATGTAATTTGATATTAACTATGCAAACCTGGTGATAAAATCTGATAGAGACCCCCATGGTAAATCTAGGTATTTGCTGGGTCCATTTCCCCTTCTGTTTTAATCCTAGTGATATTTTGGGGGGGTTGTTTTTAGCCTCCAAGTAGTTCTGATCCTTGAGCTTTGTTTTCTTCTACCCTGCAGGGGACAGCATTGGGTAAAGAACAGTGGAAATCATATGATAAGAAAAAAAAGCATTTGCTTTCAATTATCAAATTTTACTTGGCTAATTGAGATACAAAAGAGTATTCAGTTTTCAGGTTAGTGCCACAATTTCTTTCTCCCTTCAGAAGCTTCTGAATTATTTATGACAAATAATTTGGCTGCCTACTTTACCCTCACCTCAACAGTAAAAAGGTTTCCCTTATTACTAACCACTAGCATTACTGAAGGGGAAAGAAATGATGTATAGTAATGCTATAACTTAAGAGTTTCTTCTCTTGACAGCTGTGTAAGCCTCAGTGTTTCTCAGCACCTATGTTGAAGCCCGTCCCTGCTGTCAACATAGGCATCAGTTTTCATGGGGGTGGGTAAGTGGGGGAATCAGTTTTCTACCATTAGCTGTCATTAAAATATATATAAACATGCACACACTCACCTACTGTATTTGTAAATGGGCATGTAAATTCAAGTAGAAATAGTTCTTTTTTCTTTTACCATGACATTGTTGCAACGACAACAACAAAAATGTAGTTTACCCTCAGTGGCTCTATGTTTAAAAGTGATATTGTAAAAAGGTATATGGTAGCTTTGTTTATTTTGGACAGATGCAAAGAAGTATCTCTGAACTTCTGCCAGTGATCAAAGGAACTGATGATGTAGAACAGATTCATGGGCCATGTCCTATCAGCCTGCACTTTACCCATCATCCATCATCCAAACCCTAAGCCTTTTTCTGAGTGATGATTGCACCCTAAACACATAAAATTAATCACCACTCTAGCCCAGCCAGGTGTCTTGCCTCCAGAAATTATCTCATTGCAGCAAAAGAACTGCTAAAATCTGATATCTGTACTGCAATTTAATTTAAAGAATACTGCATAGTAATGGCAAGATCCATTTACATATTTGAAAAGTTTCTAGTTTTGAGCCATCAATATAAATTCTTGGAGAAATACGTCATTGGAAAAACAACTGGTTGATTATTAAATCAGGACAACTAAATACTTAGTAGGTTATCCAGTTTTTAATAGATTATTTCTATCATGATCTTAGTTTAATGTAGGCTTTAAAATTCAGTTTACTAACCTGGAGAGTGTGTGTATGCATCTGAGAAAATATAAATTCAACTGCTAGACTCAAACCCTAGTGAAGTGCAAGTTATGGGAGACTAACATTTACATAATTATTATCTACTATGCTCTTCAGGAAGCTCATCACCATTTTGTAGGATGGTGTATTTCTTTTTCCTTTTACCTTGCCAGCAAGAAAGTATCAGAAAATTAAACTAGTTTATGCATCCATTGTTTTGAAATTACAGTGTAGAAATCACTGCTAAATCTGACAGTAGCTGTTCAGTTAGCTAAATATACA